>NW_009936865.1:116914-134737 GCF_000696875.1 Nestor notabilis
CTCCTTATAGAAGATACAGTAAATTTATTAGCTCTACGAGGCTTATGTATATTGCCGTTGTTGTGATTGCATTATCACCAACGTTTAATGATAATGTATTCCCAGCATTTTGTTAGGCAAACATGCAACTGCTTTTAACTTGCAATAACTGCATAAGCTAATTAAAAGCCACTTCCTATTATGCTACTGTATTACTTTACAGGTTTCAAGTTCTTTAGTAGAATAAGAAGTTTAATTGCTCCTCGATTTTGGGAAAGACAATGCTTAACATCTTGCATTAGATTCCTGCTTCATGCTTTGCTGCTTCACTCTCTGTCTATAAAACCTTTTTTGCAGTTAAAATTCCTTCTTGCAGATAAATTCTGTCATGTGGAATGGCAGAAATAAAAGCAAATATATTTAGTGAAGTGTAACATGAAGAACAGGCAGATTAAACAAGAAAATGAATCATACACAGTGCTTCTGTACTGGCTATGTAAGACTCTGAAAAAGGGAACAAACCTTTTCTGTCTGACAGACTTCAGCTGCGCTGGAAATCTGCAGGAAATTTTCCTGGCAATCTGATTACACACACACACACACACACACACTCACACTACTCCCCATTTTCAGAAAGACCACATCTTTACTCCATCAGATTTCTGCCCATTATGCAGAAAGAGAAATACTGAAACTTGTAATTCTGGTGTTGTGATAAAAATCTATGGTGCAAGATCTATCCGTGGCTGTAGTGAGTCTGTCCAGGCCAGGAAGAAGTCTGAGTAAGTGATGTGTTTTCACAGAGAAACACCAGGAAAATGTCATCCCATATGTCAAATACACATATGGCCTCGCTGGCCAAGCAGAGTAGTACAAACTTTTTCCTGAAGACCTTATCTTCTTATTTGGTTACACTGCTCCACTGGCCAGGCAGCAAAGAGTTGGCAGAAGTTCCTGCAGCAAGGGTATGGTTTTGCATGCAGCTCACTGGTGCCGATGGGGATGGGGCCTCAAATCTCCTCATTATCTCTCCCTGCTCTCCACCTCATGGCCCTGTCATGTCTGGTACTCATCAAAACAGTCACTAAGCCAGTAGTAACACTAAGAAAAGAAAACAGCCACTTTTTGCTGCATTAATGTTCTGCTACTTCTTAGTGAGGTGACCCAGTTGAGAGCAGGGTGCGCTGAAAGCTGAGGTAGGACGAGGTCTGTGGTGGGACACACAGCCAGGAGCAGGAGGCTGATACCCTGGGCTAGGTCAAATCTCAATACCTAGGCTTGTAAAACCCTACTTTTAAATTGGGATTTCTGTCACATTTAAAAACCAAAACCAAAATCAATACCCTCCCAAAACCCAAACCCTGTAACTTTTCCTTCCTGCTCTGCAAAAGTTTTTTCCAGTGTTACCTAACAGTATTATTCAGCTTATTTTTCTATGAGATAAATAGCACAAATGCTTCTTGCATTTGTAGTGTTTTCCTTTCCATAACAAGAAATAGGCTTACTCAGTCTGGAAGAAAAAGCTGTACATGGTTTCTGCAGGCTAAGTTGTGAGGGAACTCAGAAACGTCCCCATGAAAATGAGGGTATTTGACTTAATCCGAGATTGTGAGTCAGATAGTCCAGAGTGCTGCCATTTTCTAACTTCTGAATGTATTTTCAAGTTAAGGCAGAGTTCTTTGATTTTACTGTGACTTGCTAACTCCAAAGTTGCAATAATTCACAGAGCTGAGAACTGTATTTTTAGTTAACAGTATAATATTTTCCATCATAAGATCACATTTTAAGTTATTTATAGCACATGGGCTCACTGTTTTCACAGAAGATTTCCAGCTGTGTAGTTTTTAATCATGAGGTTGGGGCACAGGCAGCGTTTTGTCTTTCTTTTTTTTAAGTAACAAAATTGCATCTTGTACCATTAAGGTGTTTGAGCTTTTCCACGTTTGCATGCAGGAGCTGAGATATATGGTGCAGTGAAGGAGGTATGATTTCCAAAGCTTAAACCATTGTATTCTGCTATGTGAAAATACATCCAATCCACCTGGAATTTTAAGCTGCTAGAAAAGGTTTACCTGTTAAATGCCACCAGCAAAATTGGTCACAGGCTTCCTATTCTATGTGTTCCTTCTCCGTGATGTCCCAGGTGATATGTGACCTCAGCACCAAAAATCAGTGCTGGCAAACTTGGGTATTTGTCCCACATGTTATATTTGTATGATCTCAGTGGTGTCCTTGCCCAAGAGCAGAAAACGGTTTGAGTACAAAGCTGAGGAGTGACTATGAAGGAGAGAGAGCTAGCAGGTACACCAGAGGTGGAAAGACCACCACAAAGAAAGCCAACCAAGAGGGACCACAGAGTGGAAGAGGCAAGGATGGTGAAAAAACATCCACTGGGAAACACGGGAGCCCAGGCCTGGACAGAGAGCCCAGGGTTGCTAGATCTTTGCTTTCCAGTAAGGATATAGAAAAATTCTGTGTCTCTTTTTCAGGTGGCTGGTTCACAGGCAACTACTTCCAGTGGTACCCGCTGTACCGTTAATTCAAGTGAGAGGTCTCTGCCACAATATGATGGTTTTAACCTTCCTCACAGCCACTTAATAATCAGTCCACCCTATGAAATATCTGTATTTTCCCTAGATATTAGTGGGTGGGGTTGTTTTGGGGGGAGGGTGTTTGTTATTTTTTGCCTTAAAGGAACTTCTGTTAAGCAAGGACATAGTAAAACAGTAAACGAGCAAATACTCAGAAACAAGAAGATTCCTGAATTAACGTTATTCAAGCAAATGTAATCTTTTTATGTCCTTGTGCAATGCTAGACAAGTTGCTCAAATCAGATTTTCCAGTCATATTCACTAATTGGGTATTTCTCATTGTCTGGGTGCTTTATTTCTCAAAGCAATTCAAGTGGGATGCAATAATTCACAGCAGTGGAAGCTGTTCATTGAATATATCAAGTTCTATTTAAAAAATGTAAGTACCCTAATTCAGTATTTTCCTAACATCCAGGTTTTCACCCAAACTTGAAGTCTAATTAACACCAGAAAATCGAAAAGCCATTTTCAGGCTAGTTTTGTCCACGTGTAAGTTTCAGACATCTTTCAAAATACATCCAAAAAAGTTACTGGTTATCTTCCTGAGGTGGGAAATTTCTGAACAGAGAAGTTATGAGAATAAGATTATTATAAGAATATTTACAATAATGTCCCTAATTTTTATTCTTTTAATTCTGTTTATATATATATATATAAGCTGCATATTGAGCTTTTTAAACAAAATCCTAAATCTGCATATTAAGCTTTTTAAATTCCATTGGTAAGACATGGTTAAGCAAACAGTATATAGTGGGTTCAATCAGAAATAAAGCAGGTGATTCTGATGAGCAGCCTTGAATACAGAAATAATGACCATGGAGGCTCGATGCCATGGGAGATCTCTTCCAGCCATGTGGATGACAGACTGTCAGTGTGTATGACAAGCTCTTCTGTGAGAATATTACCTTTCTACTTAAAAGCACTGAAAAAAATACCTATTTCTAAGTAAATTACAGAAATTAACTAGATATAGGAAATGAAACACTGACTTACTTAAAAAGGTCAGTTGTCGAACAAAAACAAATACATTTAAGGCTGCTACAGTATTTGTGGTCTGCAAGATTTTAGTGCTAGCACTGAATGTTCTAAAGCTACAGACCTTTTCAAGAAGGAAACAACAGGGATGCACTTCAAAACTTAATTAGAGGGAATCATACCTCCGTGACCCTGCCAATCTATATCAAAATCAAGAATTTATAGAAATATCTTAAGTAGTTACTGATTTAAAACGAACGACAAAGTACGTTTTTATTTTCAGAATATTATATAGGAGTTAATTCCAACAAGAGAGTATTTTCCGTGTAAGAGATTAAAATGTAACAGTTAAATCTGGTAGTTTCCAAATTAATACAAAAACCTCAGTCTCCTCTTGCAGTTCAGCCTCATTAAAATCCTTTAACAGACCTATAAATTAAAAAATCATTGCAGTGCATTCTTATGTTACATATAACTTTGTAAAAATAGCATTAGATTCCTATTTTATATACAGAGAAAGGAAATAAATTAACTCTTGGGTAATATGCCTGAAACATAAGCAGTATGAATGGTGCCGATGTATAATTAGGTTTGCATAAACTCTCTCCTCCAAGCACCCATACACTATGCTATTTAGGGCTAGTTTTGAAAACCGTAATTAAACTGTCTGAAAACCCCTGGAAAAGGAACAAAAAAACCAGCCACATAAAAGTCACAGGGAGAAAACAAACAAGCGAGCCCCTGGTTGATCATTCAGGTTTCTTAATGAATTCCAGTAATTCCAGTTAACAAAAACCAGGAAGGACCTGAGCTACCAGCTCCACTCCTTTCAAACTTTAGCAACTATATTGTGCTTCTAAAAAACAAATCACCACTGAGGAGCCCCTCAGCTTACTGAAATACGGTTTTCTCCCGTGTGCATTCTTGTCAGCTAAATCTATAGCTAATAATTCCTCTCTGCCTGCTTGTTTATCCTGACAGAAACACAAGGAGAAATACAATCCTCAAAGCTCCTGATCACCCCCTTTGCCATCCTTGAAAGGATTTTCAGGGGCTGGGAGTTTATAGTCAGGCTACAGCATGACATCCATACAGCAAGGCACGCCCTCCTGCCTCATCATTTCTCACAGTGATGGCTGTTGCAGGGCTGGTATTGCTGCCAGGTTTGCAGAGAACTGATGAACTCCAGCTCACAGGGAGCCGACGGCATCTCTGCAGCCCACCACACTGGCAAGCTGGATAAAGCTGCAATACCCAGCATTTCAGACTAAGAAACGAGCCTTATTTAGAGGACGGACAGAAGGCCGCCTTTCCTTCAATATATTCATCCATCTCCCTCTGTTCCCGTTGTGCCACTCATGCAGTATGAAGCAGGTGGAAATTATTCACGGTTCCCTGCTGGGGATTCCCTCGGCAAATGTAACGGTGGATTAGCCGGCTCACGAGTTGTCTTCCCTGCGGTTCCGGAGGCCGAGGAGCACAGCTAGTGGACACTGCCAAAATACGCCCAGTGTCAGCTTACAGCTCTTGAGGGAGACTTCCTAATTGCCATAAATTAGCTGCTATTACCTGCTGTACAGCAGAGAATCAAGGAACTTTGACTTGCTGGCTCTTATTCTGCCCTTGCCTAGAGGCTGCAAAGGACATCTTGACTTTGCCAGGTGTCCTCCAACAGCTGGCCAAGCGAGCGAGGAGCAGAGCCTCTTCCTACCCCAGGTAAAGTTGGTCTGGCCAGGGGGACAGGATGAGGGGGGCACAAGACCAGGATCACAAGCAAGTTATCACCCCTGATCTGAATCATCTTGCTGCTGTGGCACTGATAGACCTTGCATCCCTGCCAATCTGAATTTAATCTGCATTTGCTGTTTGAATGAAGGGCCATCGGCACCCTCAGGCCACAGCCTTTACACATCTTTAACAGTGTTGTGCACATCCAGAATGCATAAAGCAGAAGAAAAATGCACATGACTACATTCTGCTCTTTTTCTCACACCCATACAACTGAAATTAAATAAAAGGCCAGTTTCAGCCCTGAGATACACACTGACTGTGGTACAGTTCCTATTTACACCCGGGCTGAACTTGGTTAGCACTGAAGCTAAGCTAAATTTAATCTAGCACATCATCAGAAACTACTTCCACATTTGAAGGCAAATGTCTTTGTGGCTCGAAGAAATGTAGGCAATCAAGTCCATCACCTTGGGCTTGGCTACAGTTCCTGCAGCTCTGTGGAAAAATCATTGTTGCTACACCCCTAATCTGTACAGTTGTATGAGACTAATATTTGCACATTCTTACTGCTTGCTCGTACATAGAGAAATCTGTTTCTCACAGGGACCATGACCTAGGAGCTCTTGTTGATTTTAAGCAGTGTTTAGTGCTTCTGGAAAAAACTCCTTAGGTAATGGGCTTCACTCTACTGTTCAGTAGTCAGACCATCAGCTCCTTTCTCTCACATTTGTAGAAATCTTTCTCCAGGAGTCATTTAAAACAGAAAAACAAGCAAAAAAGACAACCACTCCCCCCAAACCACTAAACAAACAAACAAACAAAACCACAAAACATGCAAACAGGAAATACTACGTAAGTGAAAGACAATTAGGGGATTACATTTGCATGGCATACAGGGACACTGGCGATTTCTGTTGTGTGCTCTGCTAGTTGTTCGCTGGCCTAAAATTCCCATCCCTGAGAGAAACACAATCCGAATAAGAAAAAGGCCAAAATCAGAGTACCGTATGGCATTAAGGTTTCCTATTTCCTTGGCTGTTTTCAGAAAGAAAAGTGGTTACCCACAGAGGACACACAAGAACAGTTTCAGGTAGCTTTCCACAGTAGAAAAGAGGTATCTTCCGACCTACTTCTTTCAGGTATTTGCAGCCACAGGAGTAACTCTGATGCCTTAGGCTTGAAAGGGGACCCACAGCTAGATTTTCCAGCTGTGTCAAGTGGCTTCACACCAGCACAGCCAGACCCTGCTGCTGCCCTTCCTCCCTGCAGAAGAAACCTGTATGTGGTGTCATTTCCCAAAGAGCCTAAACCTGCACCTGATCCTTAGAATAGAATAAAAAAACAAAAAACAAACAAACAAAACAAAAAGAAAAACCCTTTAAGGGTTTTAAGAGTGGAAACTGAGCACAGGAGCCACCTTTTCTTAGTCTTTTCTAAATGGAGACTCAATGGTTTCCCATGAAAAATCGGAGAAAAGTCATGAAGCACTTTTGGTGATGTTCTGTATTCTTGCAGCCTGAGTAACTGAAAGGGGCTAGGGACACATTTTCAAGATTTTTATAGAAAGATATAATTGTGACATAAAGCTACCATTGGTATCTTATAATCTTTCATTAGGTAATTCTGAATGCACTGTACTGTGACTTCAAATAGCAAAGAAATATCTATTACTATAATAATATGTAATTCCTGTGACAGAAGAGCCTACGTATTTGGGAAACAAACGTGAAAGCAGTGAAAAACTTCACTTTCCTAAATTAATTCTGATTTCTAGATTTTGATATGGAACTTTTTAATCATTATGTTTGAATAATATTATGGTTTTGGTATCTAACACACTGCTTTAGATTAGGTTTATCAATTGTCTAATAAAGCAGTATGTTCATCTCTTTTGTCTTCTGGGTGAGGACTCTTTCATTACAGCGTAGTATCTTTTTGTTTTAATGCTGCTCTGCAGTGGATTGCCAGCTCATTAATTTTTCTGCTGTAACACCCAAATCCCTTTGCTGATCAGTGTGCTGGATGATTGATTCCCTGCTCCCAGACTAATTTTTTACATTGGGCTGCATTTACCATCTGGTAGATAAATCACCCAAAACACTCAAATTCAGAGTCTGGTTCCAGTGATCCTCTTTGTTTGCTCAGCCAGCAGCACGAACATCACTTGCAAATGCGGAGGTTGTGTTCTCTCACCTGGATAACTCCCTTATATTACAGACAGAGGTTTTAACAAAGAGCATCGAGATAACAAACCTCTTCTCACTTAAAAAAAATAGGCAGCTGTTCTTTGTGTTTCCTAGCCAACTTTTTTGTTTCATCTCTACCATAGCCACTAGTTTATGATGTGAAAAAGAGTATTTCTTAAAGCTCAGAACCAATTTTGCACATTTCAAACACACATAACTATTTTCGCAAAGACATTCTTTGTTGGTGTAAACATCCACACAAGCAAAGGACATCCTTTGCAGTTAAACAGAGAAGAAACACAATGAAATAAATTGCCTTTCCAACCCATGTTTTAGAAGAGAAAGAATTTCTATAACCTCAACAGGAACCTGCCTATTTTATTTTCAGTTTTATAACCTTGAAATGATACTTCCATAAAGTTATACTTCCAATCAAGACAGGGAACTCTGCCTCACAGAATTGTCTAGGTAAACTTCTGTAAGAGGTGGAGGATGAAATGAAGGAAAAGCTGCTGGAGGGATATGGTGCTTTAGGAAAGCAACAGTTCATCTGCCCAGCACTGCACGTGGCAGTATTGCTTGCAGAGGGGGCTCTCTTCCTTTAGCCTAAGGATTTTCTGCTGTTCTCCTCTGCCCCAGAGAACCCATTTGGCACAACACGCTGACCTCTGCCTCTCCCAGAGGGATCAGATAAAGGCAGCACACACTCAGAGTCAATACTAATTAGCAAAATGTAAACATTTAATTAGAGCAGTGCTTCCCTGAGTTTTAAAGCAACACACTGCTATCCAGCCACAATTTTTTATCTAACTTTCTATGGACACACCTTTCTGTGGAAATACCAAGATGGGGAAAAGGAACTCTGCCTCACAGCATTGTCTAGGTAAACTTCTGTAAGAGGCAGAGGATGTTGAAAATGCTGTTTGAGCTGCCTCCACCATTCTAGTGGTAGGACAAGGGGTAATGGGTTTAAACTTAAACAGGGGAACTTTAGGTTAGATATGAGGAAGAAGTTCTTCACAGTGAGGGTGGTGAGGCACTGGAATAGGTTGCCCAAGGAAGTTGTGAATGCTCCATCCCTGGAGGAGTTAAAGGCCAGGTTGGACAGAGCCTTGGGCGACATAGTTTAGTGTGTGGTGTCCCTGCTCATGGCAGGTGGGTTGGAACTAGATGATCTTAAGGTCCTTTCCAACCCTAACTATTCTATGATTCTATGATTCTATCAACCATCTAAAGACTTTATATCTTGGTCTTGTGTTTTATGGACACCCTTAAGGATTTAAATGTACATTTTCAAAAGCATTCACTCACTTTGAATGCCTGTATTATTTGGGGCATTTTCTGTATATCCACTAACACCTTTTCCTAGCCTGTATCTCAAGCTTTTATGCTGCTTTTCTTAAGATACTTGCTTGGTTTAAAATTTTAAAGGAAATGTAGCAACTTCAGCAAATGATTCTTATCTAGTCACTCATTCTTTGTAGTCATACGTGAAACTGCACATGAAAGTCTCTGAATAGGAGAGCAAGTAAAACTCTTGTAAGGTTCAACAAACTCCTCTGTATGCTTCAGGTTTAATCAACAGAGCGCTTTCTCACTGCTGAAATATGTGTTTATAGAAGCTTTACTACAGTCATATGCAAGTAGATGTGACAGCATGATTTCATTGGGGGCTGTGTGTTTTTCCTCCCATCATCATATGCAGCATTCCCATGAGTTAATAACTGAGACTGGTTAGGCGCCTCTTAAAACAGGATTTTTAGGTCAACGGTAGGTGAACATTGGAATGTGTCAAGCTCCTGAAGCTGGGTGGAAATGTGCCAGTCTGGGAAATAATCAGAGCTGTATCAGGGGTGAAGCAATTGGAGCTCCAAAAGCTGAGCATTTTGAGTTCATCTTGAGCATGCTATGGAGATCAAGGGTAGATTAACTGGAGTTTGCACAGACCCAGCTCTCTGCCTCACCCGGCCACCTACATTCACCCCATCTGCTTCCACATTGATCCCATGAGACTGGTGTGAGGCAGAGATGCCTCAGGGCCTTTCCTCAAGGAACCCGGCTGTTGCCTGCCAGCCAGTCAAGCAGCTGGAAGGAGGCTGCCTACAAAGGCTTTGCAGCCAGGCAGAGCCAGATTTCAGGAGGATTTGGTCTCCAGACCAGACCTGAGAAGAACTATCTCATGTCCTAAACACCCTTTTGTCTGTCAAGAACATCATACCTGTCCTCTTCTTCAGCCGCGCCCCACAGGATGCTCTTATGCATCTTAAGGAAGCACAGAGAGCTTTGCACCTATTTAAGATATACAGGAGCACAGTGAGGTCTCAGCCTGGTAGAAACAGGCTAGGGGAGGAGCTGGCACCTACCAAGAGAAGCCAGGTCCCTTCAGAGAAATTACTGACAGTTCTGTCTTGTCCCTGATTTTCTTCTCTTTCATTTTCACATGTTTTCCTGCTGGTCTTAATTAACACTATTTCTGAAGCATGGATGAGGATCCTGCCAGCTTGAACACGGTTATATAATGTGGGTGTTTCAAGACTATAATTGCAACTAAACTTATTTTTATAATACTAAGTAAAAAGAGATGTATTACAAGGATTTAATTTTATTTTGAACCAGATCCTTTAAACACTGTTGCTGCAACACATAATCTATTATCAGAAAAGTTCTGTCTTTTCAGCCCTTAGAAATTGTCTGCTATAATGAGAATTTGAATTATCCTAAAATAAATCCCAATTTGCTTGTCAAACACCACCTCCTCACAAACCACGCTATGACCAATGAGGCAGTTTTAGAGCAGCTTGAAAAAAATGAACACTGATATTAGTGTAACATTAAATTGCTGTCTTAAACAGAGAAATTCACATCAGCAATAGACATGCAAATGCATGCAGAGCCTAGGGTGTCCCAGCTCCTACCCAGCCAGGTCTGGGGATGTAACCAGGTCAGCAAGAACAGAAGTCTTCTAGGTACATTTCTAGCAAAGATCTTCACTGGCATCTTGCTCCCCACTCCACAGAGGATGAAAGTTCCCTGGTGAGAATCTTTAAGAGAAAACAATGACCTGGTACTTTTTCTTTTAAAAACCAGATAAACAGACAAACGAATAGAAGAACATGTGACCCAGGAATTCCAAATACTGAAACAACTAGTGGCACCACTAGATACCTACCTAATGATACAGGACGAAATAATCCTGCTCTCAGATATCCCTGCAGCCACCTGTGAGCTAATTTAGAATTCAAGATACATTGTAGCTGTTCATCAAGACAAGGGGACAGATTTAAGGTTCTCCAGGAAACTTTAATTTGATCAGATCACCATTTTGATTGCTGCACTTACTCCTAACCAGATTTTGTCCGTTTCTTCCTATCCTTCTCTGGAAGAAAAGTACCACACAGAGAAGACCCATTTTGATAAGAAATGCTTTCATTAAATAAAATTTACTATGGATTGATCTACTCAAACAAGCCCTTCTCTACACACCTGGGAGCTCCGCAAAATACAACTCCACTGTCTCTCTTTTTCTTCCTGTATTTCTAAATTGTTAGAATTTCAAGATGATCTAAGAATAAACTACAGCAATTAGAGAGGATTATTTAGCTTACAGCACATTACTTAATTATAATTTTCTTATTACCTAAAGCTATTCTTGGGATAGAATGATTTTTTTAAGAATCATTTATAAAGAACTTCCTTGGTCTTCAGCTCTATTGAATACTACAGACTGCTTAGAAAAGGATAGGTTTTCACCTCAAAAATGCCAACATGTCTTCTACCTTCATTTTCATTCCACAGCTTCTGTAGGGATTTATCAAGGAGGATAAGCAGTGGTCTAGAGTGAGAACAACAGATCCTTATTCAACATCAGCATTTTAAATTCCCCAAATGTTACAGCTGCTGTTATTATGGGAACTACTGCTACTACGTGCTTTGTGGACACTCGCCAAAGTTTGACCACAGGCTGGAAAAGTCACAAGCACTTTCAGCTGACGGATCAATGTTGGAACATGATAATCTCTTTATAGGAAGAGGGTAAATTGAGCCTCCTGTCAATAACTGTGGGATTCTCTGCCTTCATACTCTCTACTCAAAGACCTTGACCACAGCTTCTTTTTTTTTTAAGTCCAAGTAAATATTAACTCTCCCTTTTATCCAGTCTACTGTCAACTTAGCAGAAAAGCAGCAGGCTTTAAGTGCAAAATACTTATCCTTACAACAATAGCAAGAAAAGGGTCAGACTTCTTGTTTTCTTTTTAATACGAATTATAAGAGAAGTCTTGGTACAGAAAGAATGTTTCCTTGGCAGTATTTTCCACAACAAACAGAGCTCCTCTTTTCCTCTTCTCAAAAAAAAAATGATAAAGAAATTGGATTCAATCCAGTCCCTTCAGACAAACCTCAATTGCTCTATCACACTACCACACTACCATCCCACGAGTGACAATGATGGAGTGATACCTGTTATGAGATGATCTTCTGCAGTTCTGACACTTTCAATTCTACTTTAATTACCTTTTGCCTCTTTAATCAATATAAGGATCTGTACTGCAAGGACATTTCATGTCTAGGTAATTATACTAAAGGGAAATAAATATGTGCATGTTACTGTCTGAGTTTTAATTTCTCTTTTTAATAATTGTCTTTACTTTTTACTTATACTTGATTTATATACATGCCTTACAATAGTTTCTCAAAGTGATATGTAACATGACTGAGTTTAGATCATTACTTCAGAAGTTCGATTGGCACAAACACATATCACAGTTTATTTGGCTTGACTGCTATAATTCATTTATGGAAACCTAAGTCATAGTATCTTAGATAAAATAACTAATTATTCTAGTCCTGTCTACAATTTCAGATCAAGTTTATCTATGCAAACATAAAAGGATGTGTACTTCTTAAAACGGTTAGGTTCATTTACCTGAACATGCACCTCTCTTCCATTCCCTGCTTTTACATTCTCACCAATGTGGCTTCATATCTTTAGCTCAAATTATTTTAGCCTTGTTTAACTTAGAATGATATACCAAAAAAACTCACAACAAACCCTCACCCACTTAATCTTCACAAAACCCACAAAGGGTACGTCTGTTCCAGCTGATAAGCACAGATGAAAGCCAGTCTTGAGGCCACGTCTCATTCTGGTTCAGCGAGTCCCCACTGAGCCCAGGCAGAAACCAAGGCGGAGCTCCAGAGATCAGCAGTGCCTGAGGTTTATATCCTCCCAAATCCATGTTCACGTCTGAAGCACGGATTGGGCACAGGCAGGACAGAGGGAGCTGCATGTTAATATTTAGCTCTTCCCCGTCACAGTGGGGACAGTCTGGACCAAAGCTTCAGACAATACACAAACCTGGGTGAGGAGCATACATAAAATTCATTTTGGCCAACTCACTCTTAAACTCAAGTGTTCACCTGAAGTGTAGATGAACCAGATGCAAGTAGCTTTAGACCCCTTCTTATTCTAAAGAAAAAGGCAAAGTTTTCAGCTACAACAGCTGGTATGTAATAGGTAACATGCATTAAATTAGTCAGAGTTCATTCTGGTTTGAACCCTAAAGCTGTAATTTGCTAATAAATACAGACAGCGTTTCTGAAGTGTGCCTTCTGCTCAGTGCTGAAGTATCTTAGATGATTCTGAGAAAGAAACCTTTGCAAAGGTGAGCAAATAATCATCTCCCTAGGAAACTACTTCCTGAGGCATTAAGAGCCTGTGCCCCAAATGTTGTGTTTCTAACCCTACTATGCTCTTGTTCATTTAGGTTTTTCGCGCTTTTAACATTCTCAATGTCCCATTCTTCAGCTATCAAAACCTTTTGGAAGAAAACAGTTAGCAAAGGCAAGGTCAATGTCCAAGCAGAGATGGTGTCCTGCCAAGGCCAAGTATTTCAAGTACTCCCCTGCTTTGGTATGGTCTCAGTGACCTCAGATTTTGCTGTTTCCCACCATCCTCACAAGCTGTCAAGCACTGAACAAGAGCATACCACTGGTGGCCCTCACACAAAATGCAGAAGATACGTTCCTAATTTCTAGTCCTTGACTACAGCAGGTATGGATAGGGTATATGCACTAGATCAAAGTGCTACACAGTGAAGACTTGAGCAGTTACTTTTTTTCTCAAAATATGTGTGCTGTCTCTTCTGCTGGTACTGGTATCCAATGATGTTAAGCCTGGAGGATCCCCACAACAAAATCTGCAGGGCAAGACTTGAAGGCACCTAACAAAGTAATGGAAACAAAGAGGCTCTAATTGAACAGTCTCCATTGCACATCAAGATGTGGGGGAACAACAACCTTAGCAGGAGATGCAGAGGAAAAAGACTTGCAAATTCAGAATGAGACTACATTCATTGATGGTGGAAAGTAGGCAGAAGCAAGGATGAGACAAAAAGAGGTATTGTTTTTCTGTGGTACCACATGCACCTCCAGTAATAGTGACAGTAGCCCTTTGGGTGTGTGCAGTGATCAATAATTAATACAATTTTTCTCTTCTTTTGTTATACTACACAGACTTATGATCACGCTTCTGGACACTTCTGCCTTATCAGTCTTTAAACTGGATCTCCTCTTGCTTGTCTTGCTCACCTTGTGCCCTTCTCAACTCTTCTTCCCCTAATATTCTGTTCGCACAAGAGAAAGAGGCATGCTTTGAAAACAAAAGTGTATGATGTGGCCAGTTTTTGCCACCCTTGTCCAGGCTCTGTGAGTTGCTCCCGTTCCCAGCTGTATGTATTTTCTCATACTGCTTCCTCATTCCCTCTCATGTACCAATCAACACCTTCGACTCCCACCCCTTCCATCCTTCAACCTGCTCTTGTCCTGCCTTCAGATGCTTTTGCCCTACTGATAATGTCTACCACTACCTTCTCATCCTACCACATTTTAAAATATCAAAACACATGAATTTGCTTGTACTTGTTGTACTCCCATTGGCTTACCGTGTACTCTGCTCCACCTTTCTCTTTTTTCTACTGTTTCCACAGTCTCTGTTTGTGTAATTTACTCCTTGAGTTATGTCAGGGTAGAAACCATTTCTCTAAAGCATACTGAAAGTTAAGATAATGTATATATGGTGAAGGATGGCTCCACTATAACTTTCTCTGCTATTGTCTCTAAAAATTTACAAGCTTTTTGACAGCTTGCATTTCCATGCTCAATAAACAGCGCATTCTTTATAGACTAAGGAACCATGCTAGCACAGGATAACTACTTTCCTTTGTCCCTCTATCCCCTTCCTTCTCCCTAATCACTAGTTTCCATCTACTTTTATCTACAAACTCTTTTCAGACTTGTTATGACTGTGCAAAAGAAAAGCTTTCATACCCCTCAGAAGAGGAATTCCATTGAACATAGAATAGTTAGGGCTGGAAAGGAACTTAAGATCATCTAGTTCCAACCCCCCAGCCATGGGCAGGGACACCACACATTAAACCATGTCACTCAAGACTTTGTCCAACCTATAACAGAGGAGGTGTCCTTAATTTTTCCTTGACCTCACTCAATCATCAATAAGCTATCTTGAAACTATTTTGTCTTTACCCATTTCACTTAAAGAAGATTTAAGAAACTGGGAGCAGCATACGGCCTATGAGACTCATAGGAGGTATGTGGAATTGTCCCAGACAAGCGTATTTATCACATGAAGGAGCAGCAAGCTGAAAGGCTTACCAATAGAAACATCCCTGTTAATTAAAATCCTGGGCGTACAAACCCAAACCAATGCACCGAGCAGTATCTCTTGTTAAGTCTGTGTGCCCCTCATCAAAATCCTCAGCGTTCAGTCACTTATGATCAAACTGCAATCCCTGTGGCTGCCACAGGTGTGACCAGAGCGTATCATACACCGGAGCCTCAACCAGACCTAAACTGCAACTGAGGATGCGCAGTGTGTGTCTCTAGAGAGTGCCAGTGGATTAGGAGCTCATGAACTAACTACATTTTGTACTTACCTTTACTCTCTGGATGCTTAATAGTAGTTTATAGCCTTTATTAAGGACACAATTATCTTATAGCTTGAGCAGAGAAGCAAGCATCACGCCATCCCTACCCACGGACAGCCAGTGACTATCAGAAATGTTACAGAAGATGACTTCTGTAGCACTGAGAATAATATAACATCTCTAAAATATCACACTAAGACTCTCTTTTTTTTTTTTTTTCCCAGAAAGAAACACTCATTTGTTTTTACCCCATTCTGGGTAAAATGGGGTTATTTAATTTTCCCAGCTTTGCAAAGTATGGACTGAAAGCTGAACGAACACATACAAGTCCACATCATCTATTAACTCCAGATACATCTTAATTCTCTGTTTCCTGCTCTAATCACTTGATTATATGTTCTTCCCTTGGCCAGGGATGATGCAATTATATCATAATTTAACAAAATTATGCATGGGCTGAAAGGGCAGAATCAAGGCTGAAAAAGCTATCTTAATTTTCATGTTGTCTGCCTGTATCCTCCACCTTGCAATATTCTTTTGCTGCAGCAAACTCTTTCTTAAGCAGTATATTCTGAAGGAATAAAGGAGAGGAGTTCAGCACTTTGTAAAAATTTAGCACAAAACAAAGGTAACTACATAATCTGGTAAAATGTTACATGATCGGGAACTGCCCAAAAAAAAGTGTAAAACTGTTCCAGGGCAGCAGGTTAACCCGATGCAAATAGGAGAGAAGTATTTTGCTTCTCCAAGTATGAAAAGTAATTTAGAGTCCAAGTGTTTGAAGAAAGAGTAGTTAATAGTGCTCTTAAGTCTAACTTTAAGCCTGAATAGCAGTGTACGCAGTAGCAGTCCCCTGAGAAAGGTGCTAATGCCAACATCTGGCCCCATGTGTAAATACAGGCAACTCATCTTTTTCAGGGAGTAGCTTATCCAGTAAAAGTTAATGAAGCTACGCAGAGGTAAGCGAGGGGAAAATCTGTCCCAGATATCATGTGTTGATATTAGTCGTTTCAAAACTAACGTTCAGAACTGAGACACTGAAGTTTTGCATGAAACAGTTAACCCATAGCAGAATCTGACTACTGCATTTTTAAACGAAATTTGCCTTCCATATTTTTGTAGTTACTCTCAAAACAGCGCCTGTTATACATCCCTATATAGCACATGTATTTGCTTCTGCCTAATTTTAGTGGAACCGAATCATTCTGAATGTCTTCGATATAGCATACAGTCTTCTAATTCCAGATTGGAAAGCCCTCTTTCTGTGATGGTTTCTAAATAACGGTGTGTTCCACATTACCTTTGAAACTTCCTCATATATTTCATCAGCCTTCCATATTTAATCTCACTGATTTATGCACATGCCGTGGTCTAATGACCCACATGTCTCTGATGGGTAAGCCGCTAACGCCAGTGACACATTAACCTCTTAACCTCTCTTTAAAAATAACCCCGATACTCAAACAAATAGAATGGAGAAGTCAGGCAGCAGTACAACAGTAGCGCTGTGGTATCGCACGCTACCGCAGTATATGTCCAAACTGGGTAAAATGAAGAACAAATGAGCATATCAAAGAGCGAACAGCAGTTAGATCGATTATATTGCAAAATCGTCTTGCCACAGTTTGCTGGTCAGCGAATTTGCGAACCTGCTCTAGCAGCATTATCTGTACTATAAAAATATAACCGGGAGGAAGATCACAATTCCATTCACTCATTTCTTGAAAGCTGTTACACAGGTTGGGGGCCCTATCCTGGAAGGTATTGAGAGTTCCTTCCAACGCGGAAAATGCCTTCCAAACCCTGCTGAAGACAATGGGAGCAGGGGGCTCAGTTCACAGGGCAGAACTGTTCATCACCTTGGAGAAGGCACTTCGTGCGGCTCTCGCTGGCCATCCTCGCAGTGGAATAAAGCCATCATTTTACAAAGCAGTAGGAGGCATACCCAGCAATTTTTCAGAGAAATAAAAGAATAAATTACTTTTTCTATGTATTAGTTTTAGAAAAAACCCAAGTCTTTCTAACAAACTGCAAACTTTGTATTGTATGTGCTTACTTTGTTCAACTTTAAAAACACCATATCTCTCAAGATACAAGAAAACGTGCTGCTGACACGCCGAACCAATCCACACTGAATCTGTATTATACCAGCGTATACTTATGCATAGGATGGGCAGGTATAATAAAGCATTCTCCTGTCATGCAACCAAAGCAGGAAAAAAACCCTAAAAAACTAAAAAGAAGCTTATCCTGTGCACATTACGGGGTATTTTGCCGCCTGCATCTCATGCAGAGTGGATCTACACAGTAATCGGCGGAGGGAGGACGGATGGAGAGCCCGTCCGGGTCTGGGGTCTGAGCTGTACACACGGACAGCGTGACACAGAAGCAGCAGCCCGGGTGAGCGCGGTAGGGGCT
>NW_009936866.1:0-318 GCF_000696875.1 Nestor notabilis
TGCACCGCTGCCAAGAGCCGCCTCCAAAGACTGAGGGCTCACTTCTCTTTTGCAATCACTTTGTCACTTCCTCCTTTACTAGCAAGTGATCCCAGCTGCTTGGCTTGCCTCCCTTCTAGTTCATGACCATCGGCCCCAGTGTCCCAGCATCAGAGCAACCAGGTGGTGATGTGCTCCCCTGAAAGACAGGTGAAATCTTTTGCATATTCCACAGCTGGTCAAGGTCTGGGGTCTAGAAGTCACCTTTTCTTCTTCTTCTTCTTCCTCTGATCCACGTAGTAGTAAGCCTTGTTCAGATGCTGTCCCCTGTAGTAAGTG
>NW_009936867.1:0-393 GCF_000696875.1 Nestor notabilis
ATGATTCTATGATTCTATAATTCTGTGATTCCCCTGCCTTAAAAGAAATCACCAAGGGGTAACACACTGTAGGAGAATGGGAACACAAAGGAGGTGGTTGGTTCAGTGTGGGAGCCATGCTTACTTTCTCACATAAAGAAGCAATATATGTAGAACTCATTCCAGGATGAAAACTAGGGAAAAAAGAAGTTATTGCTCCTGGTTTCTAACATGAAGTAACAGACATTGGAATCTTAAATCCACATTATCTAAATGTTTGAAGAAATCTGCATTATTGCACTGGTTTGGGCTGGGATGGAGTTAAAATTCTTCATGGTAGCTCGTTTTTTCCTCACTGGACTAACACTACTTCCAGCAGATTGCTATGAACAGAGGAGGGGTCAGCCGACACGT
>NW_009936867.1:424-42553 GCF_000696875.1 Nestor notabilis
CTGCAAGTTTTAGAATAGCACAGTCCTCTTTAGCTGTAGGTTAGAGCTGGTTGTGAAAATGATAAAGAATGCATTTTTTTACCTTTTTTTTTTGCATATTTGCCCTATGGATTATTTGATGTGTTGCTGGTTTTGCTCTGTAGATTGTATGGTCTTGTTTTATTGAGTAATTTACATGACATATAGTAGCCCCATTCGAATATATAATATTTTGGAGTTTTCGTGTTTTTCGATCTCCACTTTTATCTTCCCCCGGCAGAAATGCTGACACCTATTATACACAACATCCACTCACTCATTTTAATTCACCCCTCCGTCTAAACAAAGGACTTAAAAAAGGAACAATTTCATTGAATAATTAGCATCATTAATCCTTGACTGTTGATACCTGAATTGTCATCCCAGCCCATAAAAGTGCTTATGTAGCAGCTTGCATGCAATGCATTACAAAACACTTTACAAATAATAGCTTAATGAAACTCAATAGAACAACAAATCATTACCAGAGCAAAAGGACATGTCATAAAATCTTTTTGAACAGTGCAAGTGATATCAAACGATTTAAACCCAAATACAGTCTGTGCTCTTTGTACATCTCAGCAGAAGGCAATTCTGTGCATGAGATGCATAGCAAGTAAGAGCTTTTGAGCCATGCAGGATCCAGGCAAACTTTTCTGTAGGCAGATTTTCCACTGATCTGAAAGGATGCCCCTAGATTTAAAGAGGCAGATTGTGCTTCCATTTAGGCTTTATTTTGTTAAGAAATTTATGATTTATTCATATCTGAATATAAACAAGGCAGGAATTTAAATCATATGAGTATTCCTAGCTAAAATCCTTATATCTGGCCTTTAGCTAGTTCCAAGGACTCCATTTCCAAAGTGGATGAGGCAGTTTTGCACTTACGGGTGTCCTGGTGGGGACTTAATGCAAAATATTTTGTGAACTGTACATTCAAGGACATCCTAACTGAATGTTTAATAACTTTAACCTTCAAATATATCTCTGATGTCTGCTAAATTTCAGGGAGTTATTCCTAAGCAGTACCAGTGAGAGAAAACATAAAAACCTCATTCTTCTGGACCTTAAGAGGCAAGAGATAATGCTGAATGTGACATAAATCTCTTCTTTCTTTTACTTTGTGTAAAAGCAGATCCGAACCACAATAAATCATAGATGAGCTGTCTCGTCTCTTTGTGTGGTCTGTTCAAAGGGATGGAAGTAACCAAGCTGCAGTGCCAATTACACCTTTGCAAAGGTGAAACTGCACCAGGATCCCTTATCCATCCTGGTGCATTAAAGCAATGATGCCTTGTGTCCTCTTATAGGAAGAAACCTATGGAAGTTTTCAAACCTGAAAGGTTTCTCTCCAGGAATAACTGGAAAATGCTTATGATTTACAAGGTATGCTGAAAATGCTTCCCAGAGGCTGTAAAATGGTACAACTGTGGACAACATCCACAAATAGACCTATGAAGAATTGCAGTAATATCTGTGTGAAATATGTGGATAATGTTTTTGAGTCTCAGGTTAGACATCAGTAGCCACCACCCAGCAAGATGCCTTTGATTAGATAATACATAGAAATACAGCAGTCATTGCATAGCTGGTTATGCTGAGGCATCCCCATTGTGCTGAATGGATGAACACCTTTGATAGACACTAAATCAACTCTTGCCACTCTTTCATAAAGGCAAGGGAGGATTTGCATGATCTGGAGAAACATTCGGAGCTGTTCAGAGTACAAGAAAGGTGATCAAGTGATATTATGATACTAAAGATTGTATTACAAAAACATGTGGAAAATCAAGCTGAAGGTAGAACTGGATGTGACTGTAACTTAGAGTTCCAGGCATGATCTGCTAGACTAAGAGAGAAGTAGGGGAGCAGTGATGTTCTGGAAGTCCCAAAGAGGTTTGTGGTTATTTTGATTCCAGTGCCAGCAGCCTGATTTCTTGGCAATATTGAATGTGTAGGTATTATATGTAACTGGTTCCTGATCAAAATGATGTAACATAAATGGAAGAAGTCACAAGAGAGGACATGTGTTCTTAGTCAAGAGCATGTGGAAGTTCTGATGCAACAAGGATTGTTTGGTGTTCCAAAGCAGTTTCCAACAGTGCTAATGAGCTGGAGATAAAACCCACTGTATAAGAGTTGAAGCTGATTATGGCACTTGGTGCAACACATGTTTTTCTGTGAAACTGATAAATGTAGCTATTAACGTGCTAGACCGTATCCTTCTGCTGAATTACAAAGCATTATAGGACACAGAATCATAGAATAGCCCAGGTTGGAAGGCATCTCAAAAGATTATCTGGTTCAATCTTGCATGGGAACCAAGATGACATTATCTAGCAGCCTATAGAGTCACCTCCTGAAAAACTCCAGTGATGGGGACTCCGTCACATCCCTGGGGAGGTTGTTCCACTGAATGATTGTAGTCACTGTAATGAAGAATATTTCTTATACTGAGATGAAACGTCTCCTCATGCAACTTGTACCTGTTGCCCTCATCTTCTCTATGTGGCTTCTTGTGCAGAGACAGTGTCCATCCTCTTTGTAGCCACCCTTTAAGTACTGGAATACTGTGATGAAGTCCCCCTTGGGCCTCCTTCAGTCTTTCCTCATAGAGCAGGTTGTCCAGCATTTTGAAGATTTTTGTGGCCCTCCTTTGGACCCTCTCCACCTGTCTGCATCTTTTTTGAGTTGTGGTGACCAGAACTGGACACAGCACTCCAGCTGTGGCCTGAGAACTGCTGTGTAAAGTGGGTACTGTCTCTATGCTGGCAATGCTCCTGCAGAAGCAGCCCAGGATCCAATTTGCCTTTGTTGCTGCAGCAGCGCATTGCTGACTCCTCTTCAGCTTGTTGTCCATCAGGACCCCCAGATCCCTTTCAGCAAGGCTGTTGCCCAGCTGTGCAGGTCCCAGTCTGCACTGGGCCCTTTAGTCGGGTCATCCCAGTTACAGGCCTTAGCACTTGTCTTAGTTAAACTTCATACAGTTCTTGCTTGCTCATTTCTCCATTCTGTCCAGGTCTCTGTAAAATGGGTCTGCTTTCTGATGTGTTCTCAACCACCCAATCTGGTGTCATTAGCAAGCTTGGTAATGGTGCTTTCAATCCCACCATCAAGGTCATTTATGGAGATGCTGAACAGTGTGGGGACCAGTACTAACGTCTAGGGGACCCCACTTTTGACAGGCCTCCAGCCTGAGTAAAAACCATTGACCACCATATTCTGTGTGCATCCAATTCCCTACCCATCTCACAGATCACCCATCCAGTCTGGATCTTGCCAATTTGCTCAACAGAGCAGTAACACAAAAAGGAGAACAAGCGCTCTATAGTCTTGAGAGGGCCCAAGTACATTCAGCAATGCAATATACTCTAAAGCTGGTAGTACCCTCCAGGATGAGCACAATGACATAACTCATATAAACAGACCTTCTACTTTTATAGTTTGTTATTATGCTCTCCACTCACACTGAGTATACTCAATAACTTTATCTACATGAATTTCAGAAGTATGGCCTCATTCCAAGCATAAAAGTAAGGTAACAGAAGGTAAGTGTTTTAACAAAGTCAAGGACAATGAACTCAAAACGTTGAATTATGATGAGGAAAAAATTCTCCTAGATTTTCCTTCTCTTTTTATGGTTTTGGACAACACTGTATATGTCTGTCCTTCCATCTAGCACCAAAGCAATTAAAACATTTTATATTCTTGTCAAATCACTTGAAGAAAGACAAAACCCCACCGGTAATTAAAGCATGTATGGACTGATGCAAAGAGCAACATTGGAATTACAAAGGCATGTAGGTTCCTAAGTCCTATCCAGCACATACCTCATAACCAGGAATTGTAGGTCTTGATCCTTCTCTTTTACAGGCCACGGGAAAAAGGTATTAATGTTAAATAATTAATCTCTTGTTTTCCTCTCTGGAGTGAAAAGGCCATTGAGTCTTCTGGTGATGGGTAGCAATGGTCTTTCCTTTTACATGCAGTGACTGGATGTCACATCACTTCATGGGGATGGAGTCGTCATGAGCTGCATGCACAGAACTGAGAAAATAGCCTCATCTATCATGTAACAATCCCAATAATTATCTGTGCACCCAAGGCACTTCCCTTCCACCCACTTCTGCAGATGTTACTGCATTTGCAAACACTAGTGAATTCCTATCTTTGAACAACATGACAGGACAACTTAGAGCATTTGATCATTAAGATTAATGTTCTCTCTGCTTTAGGGGTCAAGTCTAGCTTTTAAAAGGAAAGAACCACAAATCGTCCATATGACAATAGGCAAATTCCTCCTTGTCTTCTCTACCCATTGACTTACATCTCAAAACAGATCAGGAAAATGAAAAGTACCTGAGTGCTAACAGAACTTCTTTAAAGCAAGTACTATGCAACTTTCCCCCATTCTCCATTGGGATGATCCATCACTTATGACAAGCAACTGGAAATGGGGTGGGATATTGGCATGACTGGGCTGGTTTGCTAGCATATGTCTCCCCAAATATGCCACTCTCCTACTGGGAGAAGGTGGCTCCTGGTAGCTGAATACTCATTATCACCTCCTGACAGTTCCATGCTGCTGTTGCAGCAGTGTTGACCTCTCTACAGCCATCAGTTGTAAGTTCTTTACCATACCTATGGCAAAAACTAAAAGTGAGACAGAGAATCCTGAAATCTCCCCAAAGCTCTTACTCCAGGGAAACACTTTTCCTTGAGAAAGGGGTGTTTGAGCCAGTGACTCTGACTTTGCAGTTGCAGTGCTTCTGTCCCACAAAGCCCCTGGAATGCCTTGCCAGCTGTGAACCAAATGCAGGGATGCTCATGAAATCCTTATCCAGACAAGGGTTTCATTGGCATCGGTTGCATCTTAGTCAAAGATCATGCTTCACTGGGATGTGAGACATGTACAAATATCTTCATTCCACTCAAATCCAGCCACTTTTGGGGTGAGAAGGGAAAAAGGAATCAAAATGGTGATTTTATATGGCAGAATAAAATTAGAAAAAAGAAAATGTAGGTGGTATTTGAAGAACAATTATCTATCTTTAAGAGAAGTCTCAGAGAACATTTGCTTGAAACTATCTATTTTTTGTTCTCTGTAACCAGCTGTTAACTAATAATAATAATACAACCATAGAATGGTTTGGGTTGGAAGGGATCTTAAAGCTCACCCAGTTCCAACCACCTGCCATGGGCAGGGACACCTTCCATTCGACCAGCTAGCCCAGGTTGCTAAAACCCCGTCCACCCTGGCCTTGAACCCTGCCGGGGATGGGGCAGCCACAGCTTCTCTGGGCACCCTGTGCCAGCGCCACAGCACCCTCACTGGGAAGAAGTTCTGTCTAATATCTAATATAAATCTACCCTCTTTCAGTTTATAGTCATTACGCATTGTCCTATCACTTCATGCCTTTATAAAAAAACCCTCTTCAGATTTCTTGATGGCCCCTTTAGTTCCTGGAAGCTGCTCTAAACTCTCCCTGGAGCCTTCTTTTCTTCAAGCTGAACAACGCCAACCATCTCTACCTATCTTCATAAGATGCTCCAGCCCTCTGCTCATCATTGTGGGTTCCTCTAGACTCACTCCAGCATGTCCATATACCTCTTATGTTGGGTGCCCCAGGGCTGGACGCAGCACTGCAGGTGGGGTCTTATGAGGAGTAGAGGGGCAGAATCATAGAATCATAGAATAGTTAGGGTTGGAAAGGACCTTAAGATCATCTAGTTCCAACCCCCCTGCCATGAGCAGGGACACCTCACACTAAACTATGTCACCCAAGGCTCTGTCCAGCCTGGCCTTAAACGCCTCCAGGGTTGGAGCATTCACAACCTCCTTGGGCAACCCATTCCAGTGCCTCAGCACCCTCACTGTGAAGAACTTCTTCCTTAGATCTAACCTAAACTTCCCCTGTTTAAGTTTAAACCCATTACCCCTTGTCCTACCACTACAGTCCCTAATGAAGTGTCCCTCCCCAGCATCCTTGTAAGCGCTCTTCAGATACTGGAAGGCTGCTCTGAGGTCTCCACGCAGCCTTCTCTTCTCCAGGCTGAACAGCCCCAACTTTCTCAGCCTGTCTTCATACGGGAGGTGCTCCAGTCCTCTTATCATCCTCGTGGCCCTCCTCTGGACTTGCTCCAACAGCTCCATGTCCTTTTGATGTTGAGGACACCAGAACTGGACACAAGACTCCAAGTGAGGTCTCACGAGAGCAGAGTAGAGGGGCAGGATCACCTCCTTTGACCTGCTGGTCACGCTTCTTTTGATGCAGCCCAGGATACAGGTGGTTTTCTTGGTTTCAGGTAGACACTGCCAGCTCTTGCCTTGTCAGCCACCACCCCCAACTCTTTCTCCTCAGGGCTACTCTCAATCCATTCTCCATCCAGTCTGTATTTGTGCTTGGAAGACCTTCCAACATCTATAGCCTTTCTTGAGAAGCTTTGACTGGGCTTATTTAGGATTAACCAGAGAGATCAATCAGGAGTGGATATAAGGTCTGGTCTTGCTGGTAGAAGTGTCAGGGTCATACTTAGGCAAGCAGAATGCAATTAAACACTGTTATATTGCTATATTGGCTGTGAATACTTGCATGTATTCGGGAAAAAAAAGACTCCGACGGGTGTTAAGCTATCAGTCACGGCAATGGACATGAAATGTGTCCCGGTGCTTGTTTGAACAAGGATATATGGGTAAGAGAGAGAGAATGCTATTACAGGCAGACGCTGGGGTCTTTTTTTAGCTCTGGCATTAATTTTTCACCTTGTGTTCCTTCTTTTCAATTTCTAGGAAGAAAAGAAACCGAGCTAACCATGCAAATGTCCCTCTGCTCTGCCTCCAGCTATAAGCTTAAGAGTTATGATCTTAACAACACTGAATTGTAGACATGCACCCTCAATCCTTTCCAGCACAGTAGCTCTGTGAAGACCTGTTTGAAGGTGCAGACTCTGCAGCAGCACAACAGAAGCATTTGTTGCTAAATATAGAAACACACTTGCTTCAAGTATGGATTGTGTGCTTCAGGTTCACTTTTGGAGCTGTATTTCTAGATAGGGTATGGATTTTAAGGATAAAAAGTAAGATATAGAAGAAAGGAAAGAATCAGACGTTAAGAATTCCTGTTCATGAGAAAAAGGCTCAGGCTAGTGAGGCTGGGCTATTAGCCAGCAGTCTGGTGTGGCCATGGGAAGACAAACACATGGCATGAAGACATCAGTGAAAGCTGGTTTTGGGCTCTGAAAGAATCAAATAAGGACAATAATATCTGACAAAGCAATGTTCTTATTTTAAGCTGTAAATGATGCTCAACATGAGTTCAGTAAGCTGAGGTTTCCTATCTCTTTTCCCACAGGGAACTTGAACCCTTTCTGACGGTTACAAGCAGGGGTGACATTTCCCTGTGTTATTTTTGCTCTTGAGGAAGCCTTGTACTCTCAGCTGTGGTTGTGTCTGGGTTTGGGAGCAGATATTTTAAGACATAAAAACATGAGATTACTTCACACATTCACACTGCTCATAATTACTTCATCTTGGGCAGGTCCCCATCTTGGGCAGCAGCAGAGTTTTCACACCATTAAGGGGAGCAAAAAAGGCCAAGGCAGGTGACCTCTGAAGGAAGAAAAGAACAGAGTTTGTGGAGGTTCTGTTCCTGTTTCATACTGGTGCAGTGTTGTCTTTGGGTACATGTGGGATTGGGACTAAAACAACAGACATAGACTCTTGCCTAATACCACATGGAACTGGGTTCCTCGCTCCTTGGTGCAGGACATTTGTGGGGTATTTCCACTTGAACCCAAGAAACTTCGGAGTCCAATGGACTGCATATAGCAATGAGCCACAAGTTTGGCATTAGGTCCCTGGGTTTCTGAATGCACCACAAGCCCTTCACCCCACTCTCCTCACTGTGTGTTATCCTATTGGGATGTTATGTGTGCAGAAGCAGGACCCTTTCAGAGGTACACACCATCCTTCCCATCATGCAGCCATTTGGCACTTTACTCTGATTCAGAGCTGACATATCATGCCTGTATCTTGCTAAGGACAGTGAGCAATTGCTGATAGTTTCACGTCTCTGTGTGCAAGATGTACTATAACCTCCTTTACATCAGCCATGTGTTAATCCTGTTCGCACATATACTCTCTGTGAGTGGTTTGAATGTATAAAAGTGTGGGGAATTTGTTATGAAGAATACGTAACAGAGGGGCAGACTCATCATCTCTTGTCACACAAGAACGGGGGCCATCGGGTGAGGATCATGGGACATGGAGTGAAATCAAGGGGAAAAGATTCTTCACTGAATGATGAAAGATCTGGAGAATTTCCTGGAAGGAGAGGAGAGAAGAGGAAAAAAGAAAGGAAAAGGAAAAGGAAAAGGAAAAGGAAAAGGAAAAGGAAAAGGAAAAGGAAAAGGAAAAGGAAAAGGAAAAGGAAAAGGAAAAGGAAAAGGAAAAGGAAAAGGAAAAGGAAAAGGAAACCTGCTTTGTTCTTGCTATTCTCCAGGCATCTACTAATGGGCATTAGTACTACTATGCAGCCAAAGTCCCCACATTGAGGAACTGGTGGGAGCTGGGATAGTGCTGTGCAGGCAATGAGCAGGTTATGCAGCCTTTGTGGTCTGTGTGTCTGTCCTGCCACTGCCGGCTGGGGTCTCATCATGAACAGTGTGGTTGTCCATATGCTCTTAGGTTTGCTTGTGTTTCTGTGTGTAGTGTGAAATGTGATGATCCAAGTACTATTAAAAGAGCATTTCTTAATAAATAATGTACTTTGTGGTTGTTTATTTTTTTCTTTGATTTTTTTTTGTTTCTTCCCTTCTTTAGCTTATTTTGGTATTTGTTATCAACAAGAAGTTCCATCACAAATAGTTGCCTTGGCTACTAATGATTTTCTTGCATTCATATATAGCTTCTTGTATTTAAACACAGCACCTAATCTGTCTGCTTTGTGTTGTTTAATGTGACAAGGCCCTAAGCTGCAGGATGCTGGTGGTTACAGATTTGATTACACTAATGGCATCTTCAGTTTGGTCTTGAAGGGGTGGGGATTGCTTTTCTGGAAGTAATATTTAGCAGAGGGACTTGATGAGATCATCCTGAACCTCATATACTATTTACAGTGCACCATGGGAACTATTCTCTGGCTACTGTATGATTAAGGTAGCTATGTCTATGTGCAGGTGTCTGGTACATGGGAACTCGCAAGGCTATGGATTTCTGCTATGAGTTACAACCATAAGGTAAAACATAAGGAGGTGCGCAGAGGTGCTGGCACCCCACAGCAGCAAGCAGATCCTGCTGTCTGAATAAACAGTTCATTTATACAGTCATTTCCCAGAATAAAGTTAGCTGACAAAGACATGTTGTTCCCTGTGATTTAATCCAGGTCACACCAAATGTCTGTAAGTGGGGCAGGACCTGTGTCCAGGTGCCCTGGTCAGGCTAGAGGGCTTAGCAAAAGGTCAACTTACTGTCTTGGAACTGGAACAAATGTTCAGAGGGGGCTTATGATGGTCTCTTTAATGGTGAGGCTGAGGTGATTATGCCTAGGTTAATTTTGCATGAGTTATAGGAAAGGAAGGAGCTCACTGAGGAGTTATAGTCTTTCCTTTCCTTTCCTTTCCTTTCCTTTCCTTTCCTTTCCTTTCCTTTCCTTTCCTTTCCTTTCCTTTCCTTTCCTTTCCTTTCCTTTCCTTTCCTTTCCTTTCCTTTCCTTTCCTTTCCTTTCCTTTCCTTTCCTTTCCTTTCCTTTCCTTTCCTTTCCTAGGAAAGAGTCTGTGTAGTCAGGTGCCTGACTGCCACCTCCAAACCCTGGAGAGGGGTTCAAGCCTTGTTGCTCCAGGTAAGTCTGGTCTTCCACCAGTCTCCTCCAGGACTAGGTTTGGGAAAACAATGTATATAGTTAGAAACAAAGCCCTAAGAATATAGTGGGCCCATATCTACTTCTCTCTAGTTTCTCTGTTTTCACTCCTCAGTCAATAGGGACAAGGCACTTTCTGTGGGCAATTCAGTCTGATTGAGGTGTGAACCAGCTGCTGCCTCCAGCCCTTATCACTGACAGGGAGGAGATCCCAGCACCATTGCTCCCTAACAGAGATATTTAAGTGCCTACACTCAGATAGGATGAAACCAGGACATGCTAGCTTTATCCTGTGCCATAACTGCATTTCTCCTCAGAACTGCTCTGAAGTGTAGATGTACAGAATTGCTTTTAAATAAAGGTTTCAGTGCAGGTATAAAAAAGTTTTAATGCCTGCAGCACTGCACTTACGATGAGCAGCCCTACAATAACTAAACAACGATTTGTGTATGTACCCAAGGCAAAAAGGGGTAGTAATAAATTAAGGGATTAGTATATGAACATTGAGTTAAACATACTTTATTTTTAAAAATATTCAGGAAGCATCTTTCTATCCACTGTTATTAAAATTGACCTGAGTAACTATTAACTACTGTACATAAGTACACTCACGTCATAACTCATGTTTTTTTATGCAGCTACAGGTAAGTACATAAAAATTCAATGTACTGTGTTGCACCTTATTTAGATCACTGTTCCAGTGAAATATATCACCAATACATTTGCTCTGCTAGTAACTCCATAGTAAATCACAGACAGACTCATGAAGCTAATCCTCTTCTAGTTTATTTGATGTGATTTTCCCATTTATATTCAAGGTGCATTTTGACAAATATGCTACATCATTCAAAGGAAAAAGAAATCAAACCTAAAAAACAACCCAGAGCTTAAAGTCTCCTGAGACTAGGATGAAATAGCTACTGACCTAGAACCTCTGCACTGAGATAAACTTCAAGAGAGTTCCCTTCATCTGTTGTGTCTAAAGATAAAGACTACATGAGAGCACACAGAAAAGCCACCACAGCAAAGAGCTTCTTTATTCACGGCCCCAGAGAAGTTCAGAGGAAGGACATTTCAAACACAGCAAGGGCCAAGGGAATCTTTCCTTCC
Source organism: Nestor notabilis (assembly GCF_000696875.1). Classification (NCBI taxonomy): domain Eukaryota; kingdom Metazoa; phylum Chordata; class Aves; order Psittaciformes; family Psittacidae; genus Nestor; species Nestor notabilis. The sequence continues at coordinate 11,410 of NW_009936867.1, forward strand.
TCTATTAGTCAATAACCTCATTGAGTCAAAGTCTTCCTCAAGACCATTGTACTCAGCCGATTCACGCATCTTCTGTAAATGTATGTAAATCCCACATGGACTGTTTAACACAGTTAGGTACAGTTATGGTCTGTGGCAATAAGTTACCAGTTTGGTATGAGCTTTCTGAAAAGGCAGCTTCTCTGCATTAAATCTACTGCCTGAGCACTACAGTTGGTGTTTTAAATCCCTGTATGATGAGAAATAAATGTAAGTATTTCCAGTTCATTTTCTCCAACCCATTCATGACTTTTTTCTCCTTGACTTTTCTTCAGGTTTCAAGTTCCTCCTCTGTTAAACATGTATGCTTGTATATATCAAGCCATTCCTGGAGTTCTTTGGAGTTCAAAGGAGATGACATGAGGGCAGATGTCAGCACTGAATGTCCATGAAATAATTGCAGTGCACTTACTTTTAGCAAATAAGTTTACTCCAAGAAGTGCTATACAAAATGGAAAGCTGAACATGGGCACAATTTCTCACTCATACAGGAGTGATATCTTTGTCAGATACCTGCTCTAAAATATTTATGGAACATAATCTGATCAACACTAGAGGTAGGTAGGGATTAAATGAGACAAAATCCACTGTGAGTTTGGAAAGATTTTCTTTCATAAGAACACATTAGCTGAAAGAAAAACTTTACAGATCAAGAGAAATATGTATAAAAACCCCAACAAACCACATTCTGCAGAGGAACTGATGAGATCAGCATCAATGGTTAATCTTGATGTAGATGAAGAAAGAAGATGTTTTTCTGGGCCTACATTGATAAGATCATATAAAACACTCTCTACAAATGATCACAAGTTTTAACAAATGGGTTTTGGCAACTTTGGTTGTTTTAAATGTGAATTTTCACAAAACAAATCCTGAGTTTATAATTAATGAGAAGTGTTGAACTGGTCAAGTAAAACCTGTGGTCCCTTCCGTAGATGTTCAGATCACCCACCTCTAATGTCAGCTGCAGTGCTGTATCCAGCTGGTACACAGATCTGCAATGTTCCCTGGGATTTACAACAATTATGTGCCAAAATCCCAACAGAATTCCCTTACAAATAGGCACTCCACCCTCCTTGGTCCTCTAGAAAACCCCGTCCTTGGACCTTTCCGTCAGTACTGTCTTTGACTGATTTCAGTGTTGATCTGAGTGCAGAAATGAGCTATGCAGATTTCTTTGAGAATAGCTATAAAAGCTGCTCCAGAAAAGTACACAGTCAACTACTTAGTTCTGTCCTTAGAGGCATATTTTTAATGTTCTTTTATTTATTTTAAAAATGTTAATTTTTATATATACAGTAATATCATTATAACCCACTCAATTTAATTAGCAGCACCATGAAAAAAGGATGGAGGTTTTTGTTTGATTCAATTGTAAGCAAATGAAGCAGTAATAAACCCCCAATTAGCACTGAGGAAAATAGGCTGAAGGATTTTTTTCTCCCTAGCATTTCACTGTAAACAAAAATGTGTGGCTGGCATTCAAGAGGAAGGAAAATACAATTTGAAGACACTTTAAATCTTCAGTGATTAATGTCATGCCAAGTGACTCATTAAAACTCCCATAAAAATATGACCATGGAAAAGAATTCTCTTCTGAAGAAAAATCAAATGTAATTAAGATGAGAGAAAGAGAAAGAACAGTGGAGGAATTACCAGCCAACATCAAGCTTAGTTCAGCTGCCAAATAACATGTTTCAAGGGGGACGACCAAACCCTTGTTCAGGGCATCAGACTAGGACTCAGGAGGACAAGAGGGAGCCCTTGGTAAATACCCTCCTAGACATAAAAGACAGGTTGAATCCTCCATTTCAGGAATTGCTCCTTGTGAATTAAACTCATTATGACTGTGTAGATGTACGATTTGCTGCACTTTGGTTTAGAGATGCTCGGACTCTAAGAAACTCAGAAGTCTCCATTCAGGGGCCAGGCATAAGCAAGGACACTGCGGTAATATCTTGTGAGTCTTTGACCACGTACAGACTTCAGGACCTGTCTTACTGCTCCTTATCACCTACTTAGTGATGGCTCTTGCAGCCTGTTCCAATGCTTGACAACCCTTTTGATGATGAATTTTTTTTCTAATATCCAGTCTAAACCTCACCTGGGATGACTTGAGGCTGCTTCATCTTGTCCCATCACTTGTTACCTGGGAGAAGAGACCAACCCCACCTCACTACAACCTCCTTTCAGGCAGTTGCAGAGAGTGATACGGTGCCCCCTGAGCCTTCTCTTCTCCACACTAAACCCCCCAGGTCCCTCAGCCCTTCCTCATCACACTTGTGCTCCAGGCCCTGCACCAGCTCCATTGCCCTTCTCTGGCCCTGCTCCAGCACCTCAATGTCTCTCTTGTACACAGTGAGGATATGGTAAGATTAAAAATACCTTTCTTGTGGTCTTTTGAGGCAAAAATGTCTTGATGACAAGAAATCAGAGGTGTTAGGACCTTTTCCTGCTTACAAGTCTTGAGCATCAGATCCCGAACTATCATGTTCCCCATTCTTATAATTTGAGCACAGATGTATTTACAAACCTACCTCATGGCATTAGGGCTTGACCTGATGTTGGGCTGCCTTGCATCACTGGCTTGCATTGCTGGTTGTCCTTGTGACATCATGTCACAGTGTTCATCGCAGGACCAGGTTTTGTTAGGAGCCTGGCACTCATATCCCCTGCCCTGAATGCTCAGATTTTTGCAGCCCCAAGCAAAGGGCTGAAGGTTTTGGTTTACTCATATTGTTCAGCATACATGTTAATCCATATCTGGCTTTAGCACACTCCATGCTATTTTTGAATGAGGAAAAACATCTTATTAAGATATTTTAGACATACAATAATAACTTAAATATCTTATTAAGATATTACAGACAAGTGGTCTAGCACAGCAAAGACAGGTCTGTTGTATCTGACAAAAAAACCCCAACCCAAACCAAAATCCAATATAAAGTTATTTTGATTTCAGCATTTCTTCCTTAGTGAATCCTTCATTCTGATTATCCTGGACAAAATGCTGATCACATTTCATTTTTCATTGGTTTGTTTTTTTAGGATTTTTATTAATTTGTTTCTGAAAAGGGAAAAAGAAAAACAACCCTGTTTTATAAGTGGTACCATGTACTACAGATGTCCTAGGAGGATTCAATATGAGAGAAATACTTGCTGAATGCATAGTGCAGATAGGGAGGGGAGAAGGAAAGGGAGCAAGTGCTATCTATAGCCTATATTCAAGTCATCTGAGCTAAGTATTGTGACTACTTGTCTCCACTGGCAGTGCAATAATAGACTGGGAAGCCTAAACTAGGCTGCCCACACTGCTCTTGAACAGAAACATCATGACCTTTGTATGTCTAAGCAAAGAACCTTTCTTAGCCTGCCTGATATGGCCCCAGGACTCTCAAGCTATAACCTAACACCAGTCAAGGTCTGTTGTTTGCCACTGAGATCAAGCAGATGGCACAACCCGTGCCCAGAGCTGTGTGCCTGCCTCCAAAAAGCCATCTGGGCATGATCCTGGCTGTGATGGTGCCTGCATCCTTCCTGGCATTGGCTGGGAGACTTAAAGTGGGCTGCAAACCCACTGGGGTCATGGTAGAAGTTGAACTGCCTGGGATGATTAGTGTGCTGAAGCGCTCTGTAATATGTGAAGTCATTGAGCTGTCAGACCAAGAAATGGCAGCTTAGATACGGATCTCGAGGCCAAATATGGTTGACACAAATAACTCGTGCCCCTCGTAAAGTGACATTTTCCTTCATTAAACATAGATGCATGCAGTGCAGTGTTCAGCACTTTGCTCTTTTATATCCAGGCTCTGATTGTTTTATTTTTATCCTTTAAGAGAAATCAGATGTTAGAGAGGAAGCTATTCTTAGACTGACTGTACAAGTGATCAAGCCAAGCATATCCATATAAGACAGCTGCTGGCAAATGATAATCCAGGGTTGTGCTTTCATTGCAGAAACAGCAGTGTGAGAGCTGGGCATGCAGACATGGCACCCTTGGGGAGCAAGAGAGGAACTGTCACTGTGCTTGTGGTTCTCACCTCCTCCTCGTCAGTGATTCTCTTTATACCAATAATTCATATAGGAAAATGAATTCCTTGGTGGCACTACCTCATTTACATAGCCACTGGTCTTACTGCAGTGGTTGGCTACAGCAGTGCTAACCCCAAGGTGATAAACTGTGCTAGATGATGCTTCCTGGAGTCAGTCAGAGGTCTCTGCTCCACACTACCAGGTTAGTGAGTATATACCCAACCACTAAAGTGGAGTCAGCAATGGTCTGATGGTGCTCAGGATCTGTCCCTGCTTTTAATAGTCTGAGTCTCATCAAAGAAAAGTCTGTGACATAGTGGAGAACCACTGCTCTTCTTTCCTCTGTGTAGAAACAAGTCTCTTAGCAGCTGGTGTGGGCTGCAGAGGCAGGGCAAACATACTCAGTTACTTAGTAGATCAGAGAGAGAAGGAAAACACACTTAAAAGAGTAGGTTTATGGTAGCAATAGTTCCAGGATCCCTCTGCAGCAGCTCTGGGCTATATGTTGGTTCCCTGTAATGAAACATAGATATTAACTGTTCTTTTTGCCAATTTGGGGTAGACTCCATCTTTTCCCAGGTGCCCATAGAGTATCTGGCCCAATGGACTTCTCATTTGGGATCTTTAGGTATCGCTGTGCCAAGAAGAAATCCAACAACATGTGTGAGTGCATGTACCCAATCCAACAGCATGTGTGAGCATGCACTGGGAACGGGCTTTGTCCAACAGCTCAGGGGACCCAGCTGACCCACCATGTCCCATGTCATGGCTCTGGGAGCAAGCACTTTCTGTCACACTGGAGCAGAAGAGGGCTGTTTGTTCGTTAGTGTATGCACAGTGCAGCACAAGGAAGGATGTGGTTGGCTTAGAAGTGTCAACACTGAAGCAAACCATTGGTACTGGGTCATCAGAGTCTGTAAAAATGATATGTGTTAGTAAAGGTTGTTTATTCTCTTGCTCCTGAAGAGTTGCTGCTGACATCACATGCTTTTATTGAGATAATGATTCAGTTCAGCTTGGGCAAAGGTAATTAAAACCATCAGTGCTTCAGTAGGCCACACAGGGAAATATAAAGGGTCTGATATCTTTTCTTACTAGAATAATTTCCACTCTACCTTGGGTGTTTTTATTAACCTGATCTTAACTGCAAATCAGGCAGTTGTAAATTTGCTTACAGAGACATGGTTAGCTTGTAAAATACAGACTACTAGCTCTGAAGCTTTGCAGTACTTCAAAACAATGCTACCTTTTCATAAATTCAAAGGATGCTGGTTTTTATTTAAATCTTCTTTGCAGCTGAAGATTTTCAGGGTCTCAAGTCCATAGATTAAAATCTTCTGGTAGAAACATTCAAAAAAGAAGGGAGAAGGAATAGAAAATAGGTCAAATTAAAACAGAATAAAGGAAAAATACAAGTTTCTTTATCGAAGAATGAACATTCAACAATGCTTGTGAGAAAGGCAATTAGCAATGAGCAGAATCTCTTTGTATCAGCAGATTGTTTTTGTTTGCAATTCATAGGAAATGGTTAAACAAGGTTTGATTTTGCACCAGTAATACCAGTTTGCTTTGTGTTGTTAAGTAAGTGATCAAATACTGGATTATCAGATAGTGCCCAGAGCCAAGTACAGAGCCGAGCCCAAATCTGCCCAACCTTACTGCTGAAATTTGCTTTAGGGTTGAGCTAGGCAAGACGTAATGGCAGCAAACATGGGGAGCAGTAGCTCTGCAGTGCTGGAAGATCCCCAGATATGAATCCACAGTGCACAGATCATGGTTGCACTAGTATATGAGGATGGAAGGACAGCAGGACAGCAAATGAGTGAGGAGCCACAGGGAATACTCTGTGGTCAAGTCTTGTGGAAGCCACTGGTGTCATCTTTGAGTGCTGACCGTAATCAAGTCATGAAGATGTAGACCAATCCAGTTTCTCAACTTGGAACAAAAGAGTCTGAAAATAGGAATGCCTCTTGCTGCAGAGAGTAGCAGAATATACTACTTTCCACCCTCAAGGTGTATAAAGCAAGAAGTAGAGGGCTTAAATCATAGCAAAGGAGGTTCAGATCAGGAAGAGGTTTCGCAACAGTGAGGATAATAAAGAACTAGGGAAGATGAGAGTATTCCATCACCAAGTTTTTACAAGTGTGGTAGGCTAATACTGGATAGGAATGGTTTAGACGTACCTAATCTTGCCTTAAAGAGGAGGAATGGATTATATATGATTTTAATTTCTATAAACCATATCCTCCTAATTTGCAAATTAATTTGGTGCCTGGCTCCAAGATTCCCTTTAGAAGTGCCAGACTAAGAGTTTCTGAGCATTTTTGCTAATAGCTTCACTATTAACTGCATTAATACGAGTTAATCATTAGTGTGTCTACTCAGCTGACAATTTACTTATTGGCTTTTGCCTTTGGAGGGTGTGATCCCATCACACACCAAGGTCTGGGTGCTGAGCATTAGCAACTCACTGAAGTCAACAAGAGTCAAAAGCCTTCATTTGTGTCCCTTAATTTCCATTAAAATCCTTAAACATTTTATTTATGTCCTGAGACACTATCATGTGAATCCCTTAAACTACTACCCTGCTGATGTTGCTTTTGGGAAACTGCCAGAAGAGATGTATTCATGCACTTTAGATGGATATTAAATTAATTTAGACTAAACTAACCCCAGTTTCTTCACCCAAATGAATGCTATATTTAACTTGCTTTTTATCCAGCCAGGGGCTTACGCCCATGCATGTGAGTACAGATTTCTCACGTGGCTGAAGTCACTGAGTAACTTGTAGAAACCTTGCTTCTAGGAGTAAACTTTCAACTGTTTTCCCCTCCACAGCCTGATTACAACAAGTAATCCTGTTCCTGGGTTCTCAATCTACAGCTATAAAAGAACCTGCTCTTGGACTTCAAAGGAAGGATTTGTCATCTTGACAGCATTCATCCCCTGGGGGGATACCTTTGTGTTGGATAAACTTCCAGAGACTGTGAGTCTTTTCAGTTCCCAGGCGTTCCTGCATGGACAAATCGCACCTTATCTTTCAGAAAGCGCAGGTCATGCCCATCATCTCTCGATCTGTAATGCAGGGAATTTGCACAGAAATCTGTTTCTACATGGATTCTCTGATTCTGAGTCTGACTGTTTTGGTTTTCTCTTCTTCTGGTGTGACTCTCACTGCTTAACTTCAGTAGAAACTTTTAATCATGATCAGAGGGGCTGCAAGAGTTAAACTGTGTCTCGTAACCCATTGCTTTTAATTTAAAGACTTTTTTTTTCCTGATGAGTCTTCTGCTTATTAAATACATGTCTGCAATTACATTTCCCTGGGGTCTTTTGCCATCAGTCCAGAAAACCATGTTCACAGGTGGAAATGATCCTCCCCTTTCCCCGCTATATCTACAAGGGAAAGTGCCAACACTTGATTTATTTCCCAAACTGGCTATTCTGTCTTGCTGAATGAGGCCTTTCTCTCTCACCTCATAACCCACACTCTTCATTTGCATAGTTTCATGTAGATAATAAAAGCACTCATCTCCATTTATCTGAGCCCTGCTATAAATCTCCTCATAGCAGAGAGTGCAGCATTTCGGCAGGAGCAAAAGCATGGCTCGATTGCTCACTGAAGAAGAACATAACGGCTGCAGACATGCTCTTTCAGCAGGTGCTGTTGGGAATTAGCTCATCTTCCAAAGCCATCTCTGCCATGAAGCGAAGCCCACTGAGTCTGAAAACCACGGAGATTCCAGTTAAAGAGTCAGGCAGAAGACGGGAATTCACTGAATAGCTTGAAAAAAAAAAAGCTGAATAATGTCAGGTGATGTCTTTGAGGAGGGAACTATTGATTGCGTGCAGCGGGGGAAGGTTATTGATTCAGATATTTACCTTTCAGTAAGATGAGTTTTCATCTGGTTCCTCCCTTTCCCTCCCCATGTCCCCATGTCCCCAGGCTGCTGATTGAGCCACTTTCCCACTGCAGAGGTTGCTCTACTCTATCTGATTTGTGCATTTAATAGATGGCAAAAGTGCCTAGGGCAGTCCTTAATGCCTTATAAATCTAAGTAAATACAGCTTGTCTGCTCTGCTGGAAATTACTTGGACAGCCCAAAAGGCTGGGTGCTGGTCAGAGGGTTCTCCCGATGGCAGTGCCCTGGTCTGGTGCTGGGGCACAGATGGCAGGAGGATGGGCAGGAACACTCAGGAAGCTGTAGGATTTCCCCAGTCAGAAATACTGGGCTGAAAAACCACTAGAAGTGAAGTCCAGGAGGGGAGACATTGAGCTTTCATACACAGAAGATAACAGAAGTTTGTGGTCCATTTAGGAGCCTTTCCCACAGGTGCGGTGTGTCCATGATCTGTCTCGGTCTCTTTGATGCTTCCACAGTGTAAAACACACAATTGTAATTACCTAAACTGTTACTCCCATTGTACACCACAGATGTCTGCTAAGGCTCAGAAGTATCTGATGCACCAAAACTTTTGATGCCACCTTTGAGTGCAGGTCCCTGGATGGAGTCATTTCCTGTTGCTCTTCAGTCATAGAATCATAGAAACCCAGACTGGTTTGGGTTGGAATGGACCTTAAAGCTCATCCAGTTCCAACCACCTGCTGTGGGCAGGGACACCTTCCACTAGAGCAGGTTGCTCCAAGTCCCTGTGTCCCACATGCTAGATCGGGTTGCGCCAAGCCCTGTCCACCCTGCCCTTGACCCCTGCCGGGGAGGGGGCAGCCACAGCGTCTCTGGGCACCCTGTGCCAGCGTCTCAGCACCCTCACAGGGAAGAACTCCTTCATAATATCTAATCTAACTCTACCCTTTTTCAGGTTAAAGACATTCCCCCTTGTCCTATCACTACATGCCCTTGTAAAAAGTCCCTCTCCAACTTTCGAAACTGTTTTATGGAATTTTAAACCTATTTTTTTATGGAATTTTAAAACTATTTTTTATGGAGTCAGTGAAGAGATTTTCTAGCAAAGAAGACAAATCTTCTGACTCCTCACTCTGATTTATGAACTCATTTCTACATCATGCCACTCTACTCCTCTCTTGTGAGACCCCATTTGCAGTACAGTGTGCAGTTTTGCTGTTTAGGTCCTACACCTGGGTCAGGGCAACCTCAGGCATAGCTACAGGCTGGGGGGAGAAGAGATTCAGAGCAGCCCTGAGGAGAAGGACTTGGGGGTGCTGGTTGATGAGAAACTCGACATGAGCCGGCTTCAGTGTGAGCTTGAGCCCAGAAACCAACCGTATCCTGGGCTGCATCAAAAGAAGTATGACCAGCAGGTACTCTGCTCTCGTGAGACCTCACTTGGAGTATTGTGTCCAGTTCTGGTGTCTTCAACTTCAGAAGGACATGGAGCTGTTGGAGCAAGTCCAGAGGAGGCCACGAGGATGATAAGAGGACTGGAGCACCTCCCGTATGAGACAGGCTGAGAAAGTTGGGGCTGTTCAGCCTGGAGAAGAGAAGCTGTGTGGAGACCTCAGAGCAGCTTCCAGGGTCTGAAGGGGGCCTATAAGGATGTTGGGGAGGGACTCTTCATTAGGGATTGTAGTGATAGGACAAGGGGTAATGGCTTCAAACCTAAACAGGGGAAGTTTAGATTAGATATAAGGAAAAAGTTCTTTACAGTGAGGGTGCTGAGGCACTGGAATAGGTTGCCCAAGGAAGTTGTGAATGCTCCATCCCTGGCAGTGTTCAAGGCCAGGTTGAACAGTCTTGGGTGACATGGTTTAGTGTGTGGTGTTCCTACCCATGATAAGGGGTTGGAATTAGATAATCTTAAGATCCTCTCCAACCCAAACCATTCCATGATTTTATGAATCTATTAATGTGTACACTTAGGATTGGCTGCACTTAAGTTTAGGGATGCTCTGGACTAACAAACTTAGAAGTCTCCATCCAGGGGCCAGGCACAAGCAAGGACACTGTAGTAATATCTTGTGAATCTCTGACCAAGTACAGACTTCAGGACCTGTCTTATAAGATCCTCTCCAACCCAAACCATTCCATGATTTTATGAATCTATTAATGTGTACACTTAGGATTGGCTGCACTTAAGTTTAGGGATGCTCTGGACTAACAAACTTAGAAGTCTCCATCCAGGGGCCAGGCACAAGCAAGGACACTGTAGTAATATCTTGTGAATCTCTGACCAAGTACAGACTTCAGGACCTGTCTTACTGCTCCTTATCATCTGCTCAGTAATGGCTCTTGCAAACAGCAAGGTCACTACACTTTGACTAAATTATAGAGAAACCTCTCTATGTAGGTTCTCAAATGGTTTTTGTGCTGATTAAGCTTCTGTTCAAAGGTGAACTGTACTTGCTAGTCTTGAGCAACTCTGGGAAAAAAAGTAATTCTTGCTCCAACGCAACCTCAGCCATTGCTTCTTGGCCAACCCATTGGTGTACTTACAGAACTAGAGATTGCAGCTCAAGCCTTTTTCAATCTCTTTTCAAGCTAATTGGCACATGCTCCGCTCTGGCTTCCACCCTGATCCCTCCCCATATCACGTACTAATCACTGCCTGGCTGCTACTGCCTCATCTTCATTAGAATCACCCTTCAATATTCATGTAGATCCACTCAGCCACCTTTTGCTGTCTTCGGTTCCCAGGCAGTGATATTTAAGCCTTAATCCCAGAGTTATTGGTCATTACTTTAGTCTTTAATCATCAGAAGAGACCAGTGAGGGAGCTAACCTTTGTATAAATCACCCTGTAACAAGAGAAGCAGTTAATGTTTTAGGAGATTTAAAACCCAGAAGCCATTCATGTTTACAACATTTGGGCAGAGACAGGAGGAAGTCAATTTGGTGTCCTGAATCCTCATGCCTAAACAATTAGACCTTTTCAATAGTACTTTGTGTTGCTGTAACAGCATCTTCTATCTGAACATTTAGCTTTACACAAGCTATCCTGCTCTGGAGTAATTTACAGCAATGAGTTTTATGTTTTCCCATCCCTGACTTGCCTGATGCTCGCCTCCTGTTTAAGGGTATGGAAAAGCATGTGTTCTTCATCAGGAGCACTTTGGTGACACCAGCAACCTGAGCTCAGAGCCTCATGTGATGAGGTCATTTATCATATTGGTATATGTTCACACTGGAGCATATACCAATATGATAAATTAAAATGGTATATGCTTCCCCTCTCTGCCAGTGCAGTATCCAGGACCTGAAAGGTATTGGAGTGAACATCTGCCTGACTGTTGTTGGGAAGCTCTCCCTCTACCTACACATCCTTCCATGGCATTCAGGAGAACCCAAGGTTGATGCTGGGATTTCTGGGCACAGGGGAGTGTGAGAAGCAGTTCACATACAGGAATACAGTAGACTCAATGTGATGGAGAAGGGGAGTGTTGTATGCGATGCATTTAGAGGTTCCCACTTGCTTTTGGTAAACTGAGGCACACAAATGCATGGTTTCCTATAACAAACCTGTGCTCAGTAGTCTGTAATAATCAGCTCTGTGCTAGACAGGGAATTGGATTTAAAGTCTTGGGCACCCAAGTGCAGAAACCTGTTCCCACATTACTTGTGTCTGGAGAGAGGAAAAGAACTGTGCAAATAACGACGGACAATTTCGGGGTCTGTTTGTCATGGGCAGTAACACTTCAACCAACTCTATAACCAAGACTTCACCTGCTGCTCTCACCTCTGGAAAATCCTATGCTCCTTTTGTGCAGTGACCAGGCAGAAATCTTGAAGACAGCTACCCCCTGTTTCAGAGATGAGCCTTTCCTCTGTGGGTGTTTCTTTGGGCAGCAGCCAGTCCTCCTTGGCATGTCTCAAACCTCAGCATTGTCAACATCGCATGATCTTTATGGGAAAAAGACACTCCAGACTCTCAAGGCTGAGAATCTAATTACTTTTAAAGTGTCTTTATGTCATTATATTTGCATTAAAAGAATAATTCATCTCTCTTCATTGTACTCTTAATGATGCTTGAAAATAATGGGCTTGAATCAGTAGTGTGCCCAGTATAAATGCAGTGGAAGAACAGCGAGGACCTTAGCAAAGTTTATTGCTTCTCCCTGATTTTTGGCTTATTTGGTGTTTTGACAGAATATCTGTTCTAACGGTAAGTTCCTGCCATGTGGATTGATCCTGCTGAGGGGGCAGTGAGACCCAGAAGTCGGATGTCCAGTGTTACATTTTGATGCATCTAGGCCATGTTGTGCTAATGGCACATGAAGGGAAGAGTTCCTCTGTATATATACATAAACATATATATATATGGGGGCATATATATATATTTACCTAAATAAAAATCTTCCTATTTCATAAAATCCATTGCATACATTGGTTATTGAACAGATTAAAAGGCAGCAGCTGATCCTTGGAGCATCTATAAGATCTGGAGTGTGGGGTCCTCAGAGTTTAACAAGGTTCATCTCCAGTTTCTCTCTGCTTCTCTGTGCACAATGGGAGTGGCTCTAGAAGATGGTGGAGAGTCAGCTTGCAGGAAATTCCATGGAAAACCAGGAATATTTCTGCACTCATGGCAGTTTTGGATGCTCTGATTACTTTGACTTCATTGTAGTTCTTGTGACTGGGGTTACTGCATCTGGACTCAGGATATCTCCAGGGATCCCATTCTTTGGAATAGGCTGGAATAAATACAGGCCAGAGGAACTTGAACCCTGTGGCAGGTTTTTCTGTCTCCATGGCACCAGAGTGGCTCAAGCCAGGGTCCATGCAAGAAGTCTCTGGCACTTCTGGAGAGAAGGCATGAGAAATTACACAGCCTGATACTACTGTGGCACTAAGGCTACCTCCACCTGCACCTACACCATTCAGAGGATTGATTAGATTGTTCTTTACCTGAATTTCCTGTCCAGTCTGGTCACATCAGAATTTCCTCCCTCTTTTCACTCCCTGAGCCCTCATTTTTGATATGGAGTGTGGTACTGCAAAGCTAATGTATACTCTGATAATCAGGGTTAGAAGTAGACGTGGCAGTGGAAGATGACGGGAGGAAATGTGCTGGCTGAGGCATCAAACAGCTTGGAATAAGGAAAACCAAAAGCCTCCCGATGTGATATGGGAGGTGAGACACAGTTTTAGTTTTCTGTTTACCAGACTGAGGAATAAAAAGGATACTGTCCTAATTATCTGGTCAGACCTGTCACCCTCCTCAGCTCCATCTCTGTCAGCAAATAAAGGGAACCAAAGGCTCTTGTCTCCTGGTGAGTGGCTGAGCATCCTTATGTGGGTGAGTAAGGTGCTATGTGTAACTCCTTCTTGGGAAGAATCCCTTGCTCATGTTAGACCCATAGTCAGCATAGGCTTTGGCTAGGAAAGTGCTGCCAAAATTGTAATGAACATCATGGTAACAGGTAAGCAGCAATGGGTAGTCAAATCTGTGTCAAAGCCGTGTTCAGTTTAGCACTGCAAATGTTAGGTGATTTGTTTCTCCTTAGCATCCTGTATATGAGAATAAAAGGGGACTTGTATTGCAATAGAGATTGTTGATGACCTTTAAACTAAAAAAAACCCAGATACAGACCTCCACCAAACACTTAACCTGGAGAAGGAGACTTTGCATTAGCCTCTGGTAGTATGTGGGGGGAAAATGTCTCTAGATGGAAGATTCAAATCACCTTCGGATTCAGTTGTGTGTCAATGAGTAGCCTCCAAGCCTGGGAAACTATTTGAACAACCACCCTGAAGCTGGACATGGAAAATCTGAGTGTACAGGAAGGTAGTTCCAGCTCTATACTATTTGTTTTATAGATGTATTCTATGATTCTACAGTTCTGTGTATGACTCCTAGCTCACATATTCCTGGTTTGGCTGAATTGTTTTTGTTTAAGGGAAAGTTGAATCAGGGATAAATTAAACAAGTTAAAGACTTTACCTAACCCAGCTCAACCCAAGTTCTGTCCATTACATGACCTGATGTACTCCAGAAATGTTTCAGCTAAAAACTGGATTTATCAAAAGGCTTCCTAGTAACACAAAGTCAGGTAAATGGCACCGGATACTGCTGGGGCTTTGACTGAGCCAATGGGACTAAATGAGTTGCTGTGTCATTCATGTCTGTATCTTCCCCCAATTTCAGTTAATTAAATATAATGAAATATTCTTATTTATTTCTTTGGTTCTTTAACACAGTGTTTGTTGAATGTTTTTAAAATCATTGGTCTTCTATTTCATAGGTAGCTGCAAAGGAGTACTCTATAAGCAGACCTACTTGTTCCCACATCCACGGTTAAAAAGCAAGTGCAGATGTACATCCACATCTCCAAACAGATATCACAGATTTTAAAGCACAGCTTCACTGAAGCTAGGGGAGGAGCTTTAGGACAATGATTAAATTCTTATCCCAGGTTGAGACTTTGAAGTGTGAGTTATGGTTTCTGGAGTGTCCAAGAATACTTTGTGAGTATCTGGGATAAATGGGGTAAATCTATCAGCTTCATGCCTTCATATCTCACAGCCTGATTCCTGCCTTCTTATGGGACATATCCCTGAGTGTCATGGGAAAATGCATATTGATGAACTTCCCAATATATAGCCAAGCTTGGCTGCATCCTTTATTTTTTCATTAGTCACTAACCATTTCAATTAGAAAGAGCATTAGCTCACAGATCATAAATTCAGGAAAGGAGGTGGTATCCCTCACTGCTCTGCAGTGGGATATAATGACTTCTTTGCTGCAACAATAGAGAAAGCATTTAAAGTAATGTCCCTTATGGATAGTCTCCAGTACATGTGATGACTTTTTTTATAGTACTCAGTATATTTAGCAATGAAGGAGAGCAAAATTGTAAGCAATTCTGTTGGAAAGAGAGAGGTTTAAAAAAGAAAACAAAACAAAACCATCCCAGAGCAGGAAATAAACCAAGCATTCATATTGTATAGGAGCTTGACCTTAGGTGTTACCTACCTGCAGCCTTCTTGCCTATGGGCATGGCTGGTGTGTGCAGGAGGAGCAGTGGTCAGAGCCTGGCACTCAGACTATGGCTATGAAGATCCTTTCCAGCCCTAACTATTCTATGAAAGGCAGAAATGAACACGTGCAGTTGATGAGTCCTCTCTGCCCTATGCACAGCTTAATCTCACCTTAAAATGCACCTCTGCCTTCATCAGACCCCTGCTCCTGTGACTACTGAACTGTGCTGTCTGTTGTCCTGCTCCACAATGTCTGATTGAGTTACACTCCTGGTGCCGCTGTGAATAACACTGCAAATACACATGGGAACAGCGAAATGTAGTGTCCCTTCCCTTCCATCTTAAAGCAGTGGGAGCAGAGAACATAAAATATTTAGACTCCAGATGTCTTTATTTGCCAAAATAAAAATTCTTACTGCAAAATATCTACAAAATGTAATTAAAATTGCCATTTATTTTGCTCGGCATTGCTACCATCGCTAGCAAAACTGAGTCACTTGGTGCTGCCAAATATAGAATTCCAGGTGTAAAACACTCTCAGATGTTCATGACATTTTGCACGTAAATAGTGAGTCATTGAGAATGATCTGGTACTATCCATATGCCTGCTACAGAAATACTGCGGAGAGTGGGAGATCAGTATACACACACCACGGGATAATGTTTGAGAGTGAAAAAACTGTGTCTGTGCATCGTTCCTAATAAAGATACTGAATTTTGCATGTACTGATTCTGCTTTCACATCTGTTTTAAGTGGAGGGTGACCTCTAGCCCCATACTTGCTGCTCCATCTCTGAATATCAAGTTGGGTGGTTTTGTCATAGGATGTTTTCCTTCTCCAATTTCTCTTTTTCCCTCTTTTTTTTGGTAACTTAGCTGTGTGAGGGACTTGTAAACCATGCTGAGCTGTAGATGACATGTGGATGTACTGAAGGTAACAGAATGATGCCTAGTGTGCTGCTCTCTGTCCAAGAACATTCTCTAGCAGTCACCTTTTCAATCTGCCTTAGGCTGCTGCTCTGCACCAGGCAGCACTATAGGATGTGCTTTCAGGCATCGTGTTTTCCTGGGAAAATGGATGTGCTTGTGGAAAGCATGTGGGAATGGTACACCCTGCAGTGATGCTGGCCCTGGAGAAAGGCAGCGCTCACTAAAGTACAAGCCTCTACGTTGAGATGAATCATTTCAGCTTGACAGACATCTCTCTTCTCATCAGTTACATGAAGGAAAAAAGTCTTCTGCTGCTACAATCATGTGAGCTCAGCGTCAGACCTGTGCTGAACCATACATCATGGGCAGTCAGGCTGGTCCTGTGCTTCAGCGGGACCCTCACTGATCCTGAAGTGAGCTTAGGCACTTCTCACATTGGGCACACAGAGGAGCTCTACTCCTTGACACGTCTCTGCCTTCCTTTCTTCATCTGGCTGTTAATCCTGCCATGCTTTCTCTTCTATCTCTTATTTGAGACAGTGATAACATTTCATCTTCAGACTTTGTTGTGCTCAAAAAAGCATGTTTTTTTGAGCAAAAAAGGGTGGTTGGGTACATTGTGCCTGTTTTCCAGCGGTCTTTTTAAAGGAAAAAAGTGCTGCACCTCTCGTTTCCATCTCTGTCAAGGGAAATACACTGAATTGTTCTAATGTAACATCACTGACTTGCTTGTTATACAGCTTTCTGTGCTTTCTCCCTGCTATCTCTCACCACAGGGTATTTCTTGTTATCACCTTTTGCATTGCATTGTTTATTCTGCATCTCCACATCACTTCTCTTTCCACCAATTCTGCTTCTTTTTCTAATCCAGTTCCACTTTCTGTTGTTTCTTCTTATTCCTTCTCCTGCCAATACATTTCCCTCATGTCTCACCGTGTTGTTCCTCTTGTCTGTGCTGTAGAGAAGAGTCAGGCCAAAAGGGAACATCACTGAGAGGATTTACAGGAGGCTTCTGTGAGAAGCGATCCCATCAGTGTTATCAGGAGTTCATTAACAAGTAGTAAAGATAATAAAGCTTGTACAAAAGATCATTAACCTGTAAAGATGATTTTCTTATTTTGGATGAAGCACAAGAGCATCCCCATTGCCTTGTTCAGTTTTGTGTTCCCATCTCTCTAACTATATTGGGTTTGCATGGCAAGGCTTTGGTACAGGGGGACTACAGGGTGGCTTCTGTGAGAAGCTGTTAGAAGTTTCCCCTGTGTTGATAGAGCCAATGCCAGACAGCTCCATGATGGACCCACCACTGGCCAAGGCTGAGCACATCAGTGACAGTGGTAGTGCCTCTGGGATAATGTATTTAAGAACAGGAAAGAGTTACTGCATGGAAGATGCAACAGCCAGAGAGAGGTTTGAGAAGACATGAGAGAAACACCCCTGCAGACACCCAGGTCAGTGCAGAAGGAGGGCAGGAGGTGCTCCAGGCACCAGAGCAGAGATTTCCCTGCAGACCATGGTGCAGACCATGTGAAGCAGGCTGTGCTCCTGCAGACCATGGAAGTCCATGGTGGAGCAGGTTCTACCTTCAGCCTGTGGGGGAACCCACTCTGGAGCAGGGGCATGACTAAAGAAGACTGTGATGCTGTGGGAAGCCTGCACTGGACCAGGCTCCTGGCAGGACCTGTGGTCCCATGGAGAGAGGAGCCCACACTAGAGCGTGTTCTTGAAGGACGTACCCCGTGAAAGGGACCCACGCTGGAGCAGTTCGTGAAGAACTGCAGCCTATGAGAAGGACTCACATTGTAGAAGCCTATGGAGGAGTCTCCTGTGGGAGGGACCCCATGCTGGAGCAGGGGAAGAGTGTGAAGAGTGCTCCCATGAGGAGGAAGGAGAGGCAGAGACAATGTGTAGTGAACTCACCACAGCCACCATTCGCCATTCCCCTGTGCTGCTGGAGGGGGAAGAGGTAGAGAATTTAGGAGTAAAGCTAGGCCTGAGAAGAAAGAAGTGTGTGGGGGAGAAGGTGCTTTTAAGATTTGATTTCTCATTATCTTACTCTGATTTGATTGGTAATAAATTAAACTAACAGGCAATCTGTGAGAGCTCCGCTGTCCTTCCCTATTAGCTAACATATGTCTCTGCACTGAAACCAAGACACTTGGATTTTGGTTTTTTGCCCTCTGTGGACATAGGGAGCAATGGAACAGAGTTTTCTTTATACCATCCTTTTAGATAATTGAAGGTGATTAATTCACATACTCGCAGACTTAATCATACTTCATCAGCCGTGCTTTTCAGCACCTCTATCACTCCTGTTGCTTTGCTTTGGGTTCCCTTCAGTTTGTCTTTACTACAGTGCTGAGTCTTTACTACAGCAACTGACTCTCCTCCCTGCCAGGTTCAGTGAATAATTCCCTCTGGGCCCTTAAGTAAATGATGCTGTGTAAGAAGTCCCTGAGTGCCATGTACCTTGTTTAAAGTAGTGTCACAGAGTTTGTCTGCAGAACACAGTCACTGTAAAAATCTCTTTCTGTATGTGATGCTCTGGCTTCTCCACACCAATTCCCTGTGGGGATGCTCCAGGCTTGCATTAAGGGCAAGTGCTTTATTTCACTTCAAGAGTGAAACTGGGAGTAAAGATGAAATTCAGCTCACACGAGCCTGTTCGTGCCCACAAAGAGATGTATGCAGGGTGTCTTAGTTTAGCCACTCTAGATGTACGGCCAGGTTCAAGCGCCTAAGGAAACCCATTTGGTACTGTTGGAGCTGCCCATGGAACCCCACCTCACATCTGGACACCAGTCCCAGAAGACGTGGGTTTTCATTAGATGCTGTATCCCTTTTGCCAGCCCAACCTGGAAGCCGGCTAGGAAATCTCAACCATATTAATCACTGTGGACAACCGAGCTGAGCCCTGGTGTCTGCTATTGGGTGAGCTGAATCACTTGCCAGAAGACACTGACTGTTGACTAAGGAGCCATACAGGCCTGTGGAGGTCCTTCTGGCAATCTGTGAGTTAGGTCTCTAACGTTCCATTTAGCTGGTGGAGACACAGTACATACACCCCTGAAGTCTGCCTCCATTTAAGATGTTCTTGAGCAACTGCAATCTATAGTTTGCAGATTATAGGAGCATTGGTATGCAGCTCCATGGGCAATGAGTAGGTCTGTTTGCTGCTCTTTCTCTGCTCTGTCAACTGCATTGGTTAGTTCTCCACAGACTTCAAACTTAAACAAGGAAAGTTTACGTTAGATGTAAGGAATAAGTTCTTTACCATCAGTGTGCTGAGGCACTGGAATGAGTTGCCCAAGGAAGTTGTGAATGCTCCATCCCTCCACTGTTCAAGGCCAGGATGGATGGAGCCCTGGGGGACATGGTTTAGTGCGAGGTGCCCCTGCCCATGTCAGTTGGGTTGGAACTGGATGATCTTAAGGTCCTTTCCAACCCAAACCATTCTATGATTCTATGATTCTACGACTACGAAAGGGTTAGTTCCTCAATTCAGAAGTGGGTGCTAAGCATGGTTTGAGCTGCCTCTGGATCTTCTGTCAAGGAATATATGCATGCTTTCTGCTTGTGCACAAGGAAATAACCTCCTTCCAAGAAATGCATTTGTTCCAGAGGGTTGTGTATGGTGCTGAGGCTGTATTCATTCCCTTGGCACCACTGACTGGGTAAACAGGTAGATCTTAAGCAAGCAGCATTGGTGCTTTAATTACCATTACATTAACTCAGAAGTACAATATATTGGTAAGTTAGGCTACAAATTTTTAAAGAAAAAAAAGATCATTAAAAAGTAAAATAATTAAAAATTCACATTCTACCCAGAGGAAGTTGCTAAAAGTCATGGAACCACATTCATACATCGTGTGATGTTGCAATGTGAACGATTTTTGCTTCCCCTTAATAACTAGATAAGTTTTCTTGTCTTTGGCTGGGTGGAAGCAAGCTGTTTTTAACAGATCAGTGCTGGATATTTCTTGTCACTTCCCTTTCCTTTAGGTCTTATCTAGCAACTGTTTCTCTATTTGGTCTATTTCCTTTCCAAGCACCAAAGTTTGACTAATCTGGAATTTCTCTTTCTTTTTACAATAGTACTGTTTGCCCTTTTTTTCTCTTCTGGTACTTTTACTCCATCAGATCTTAAAGATAATCTCTTATCATGCAATGATTGCTGTTGATAGTTCCTGATGTACCCTACAGCATATTTCATCAGTCCCCACTGGCTTGCAGGCACCTAACTTATCCAAATATTATTTAACTTGTGCTGACCTGCTCTTCTTTCTATGCATCATTAATTTCAATTAAATTGATAGTCTGGCCATAGTTAATTTCTTTTTCTTTTTCACCAGTCAGGTTGAAGCAAAAAGGCGCTGTAGCAAGCAAGAAAGATAAAGCCATCACATAGAAAAAGCAGTCCAGGTACATAGTTTAGGAGTTACATAGCAACAGCTGGCCATGAATTACAGGGAGAAATTATCCACAATCTAGATGGCTCCATTCAGCTAGAAAGTGGTGCTCTTCCAAAGCTAAAAATAACCTAAAAATCAAAGGGGGGCTAAAATTTTAACAGTGCTTGAAAGGAAAGAAGGAGTTTGGGTAAGTGAGGCTGATGGGAGTTAGTGAAAGGCTGACAGTCTGCCTGTATCACAGAAAGGCAGGGAGACAAAGATGTGGTGACAGAGCGAGATGTTTCTAACGAAAGGATGAAAGGATGCAAATTTATGAAGATGCACTTACTACCCATGCATTTAGCTGGAGTGTGGTTGTTAGACTTTGTTCTGAAAGCTTTGTGCCTTACAGGAATAAGTTAATGTTTTGTGCTGAAGGAGGTTGCTTTTGTCGTTGTAGATGGATGCAGCCACAGGCAGCTAAAAGGCAATTTTGCAGGGTCAGGGTGCTTGATGGACCTGTGCAAGCAGACAAAATGGGAACTTTCAGGCTTTAAGGAAGCTTTTGGGCTGCAGAAGCATACCCAGAAAAACAATGCCATTGCTGGCTGGGGAGAAGGGAGAGGGAAGGGATCGAGCCCTTTGTCTGCTTACCATGACACAGAAATCCAAGGACAGCTCAACTGAAAGCTTAGTCTGATAAAATGACATATGAATAAGGTGGGCATGTAATGGACTGTTTACGCAAACAAGACAGACAGACAGATGGATCTTGAATCCCTTTGTTTCTCTAATCTTTATCTTTAGTCATGAAGACACTATAAACTCTTCAGTGCAAGGGAGACTTTTATTACACACGTATAAAAGAGCAAACATTATGCTGGAGCCAAGCATTACCACTGCTTACCTTGTTAATGTAAACAGCAGCAATAATAATGAAGAATTGATTAAGGGCCATACAATGGAAAGTAACTCAGAGTAACAGGCTAAATTTAAAACTGCAAAAAGGACCCTGATTTTCAGCACAAACTCCTTACAAACACATTGATAAAGATGTGGTGCAATCTGCCAGGAAAAGCAGTAAAACAGTTACCATTTGTGTCCTTTATGATCAGATTGGATAATATTCTGTGTAGAACAATCAATCCTGGTTTAGTCCAGTGGGAATGCACAGCGATTTTCATCTGTAATTTCAATTTCAAAGATGGATAGAGTGTATTTCTTTGGACAGAAAGTGTAGAAGAAGAGAGCTTTATACACCTCCTGAGAAGACAGAGATTTGGCTGGAATTATTAGAAGAGCAGAGGGCAGAGCAGGAGGGAAAAAGTCATGGAGATGCCAAGAGCTCTTTATATTCAACAGCAGCTGGATCAGTTGCTGGTCTACTTAGACCACCTGGAAACCTAAACAGAAATCTCTTGCAAATGTTCTAATAACAGCATTGAGTTGCTCAGGGATCAGACCTTCGACTTTTTGTTTAAACAATGCAAAAGCCAACATGTAATGAGAAATTAATGCAGGTGCTCAGGAGGAAGGAAACAGAAGAGACAGAAAAAGAAGTAGACAAGTCAAGAATGTAAATCACATCAGAAAAGGCAAAAACCAATTTAAGCTACAGCCAGGCAAAAGGGAAAACACATGAGAACCACGATCACATCAAGGTATTTACCTGGAGGTCAGTCCAGCTTGCGGTGGAATAAAAGGATATTGATGAAGAAGATGGACGGCTGGTTGTCAGCACCACGATGCACTTTCTGTTTGCAGAGCACGCAGAAGCTTGTTTGTACCTGTTGATAAGCAGCTGCTATTTGAGTTCTGACCGAAGATCAGACAGACATAGATGTATTTTGTAGATGTCCAGCTAGTCCAACCCTCCTCATAAGATTAAGGGAATGGCTCCAGGAGATAACTACCATCATGGAAGATATGCTTACGATAGTACTGAGAAAGAGCAGAATATGGGCACATTACTCACATCATTCATTATTCAACCACCCTCACAGCTGAAGTTTCTGTGCAATTTAACTGCAAACTCAGGAATAACGATTTTGGAGGAGTAGGGGTTTTGTGTCAGCTTGTATAGTCCCACAGTCCTCCTGTATATGCATGAAGTCTGAGAGAGGATGAGTGCTTGTGAATACTCTCAGTGTGAACACTGACAAAGAGCTAGCTCATATGTACTGGATGAGGGTCCAGCTTCACTCCAGTGTGCCCTGGATGGCCATCAAACAGCACTGTGGGCAGCATTCACTGGAAAATTGCAACAAACAGGACAAAATTGGAACAAGTGAGCATATGCTTGTTAGCAGTGTTAGTTAATACGAGCACAGATGCTTTCCTCCTTCTAATTACTTAGCTGGAGTATGATATCTTAATATTAGCATTAAGGATAATTAGCATCAGCTAATAGTTTCAAAAGACACCACAGTTACATGGCAAACAGAAGAAGGACCAGTTTTTACAGCCTTTTGCTTTATCAAAACATGGAATGTGATGCAGTCCAGTGAGCTCACTGAAGAAGAAACTGTCATATCTAAAATGAGATATCACTAAACCAGTTATAAATAGCACTGTAGTAGTACAGCAGTCTAGGGACATCAGCCCATCTCCTGAGTACATCATATAAACCATACCAGACATCAGAGAGTCCTTCTGGCATTAAGTTTGCAAATGACAGCATTCTTTAGGGCAAGGAGGAAGCTGTGCAGAGCTGTTACCAAACTGCAATATTAGACTGAAAGAAGTCACAGAACAACAGAGGAAAACCAGAGTGATATGTCAGAAAGCTCTTGGCTTTGCAAAGTCTCAGCAAATCCTTATGCAAAAGGAAATGAGAAATGGGATAGTCATTTCTCAGACCAAAAGATGAGTGATGGCATCCAGGGAGTGAAGGCTGGTGACTCCCCTATGTTATGTGTGTATCCATGGAGGAATATATTACAACTTTGAATATTAGCAGTGTCATCTCTGGAAAACATGCAAAGAATTGTTGTACGGAAGGACATGGTCTAGTGTGAGGCATCCCTGCTCATGGCAGGGGGTTGGAACTAGATGATCTTAAGGTCCTTTCCAACCCAAACTGTTCTATGATTCTGTGATGACTGTGGCCAAATTGCTCATCAGCCTGAGCAATGACCTGGAGCTCTGAGCTGTGCTGTGAGTCAGACAGTGCAGGGGTGTGGAGACAGCCCCTGGTAGCCTGCTCCAGCTGACCCTGCTTGGAGCAGGGAGGTGGGATGGAGTGATCTTTAGAGGTCCTGTCCAACATCAGCGATGCTGTGATGCAGGGTGTTCTCATCTCTAAATTCCAGGGAAGCTTCCAAATCACCAGCTTGGTTTGTTTTATTTATGTGTTGAAGAGGTTTTAGCTGTGGCAAGGAGAGCCTCTCTTAGGAATATTTTTCTTTTACATCTTGCCTTTGCTTTGATATGTAGGAACTGAAGACAAATACCAAGAACAAAGACAAATAGCCAGGTTGGACAGGGCTTTGAGCAACCTGCTCTAGAGGAAGGCATCCATGCCCACAGCAGGGGGGTTGGAAATACATGATCTTTAAGGTCACTTCCAACCCAACCCATTCTGTGATTCTATGAATCTATGATTCTATGAACTTAATAGGTTCAGGAAAACAAAGCTAGTTTTCTTGATAGCTTCAATTCATATGCACTTAGTAAGCCAAAATGTGTGATATTTAGTTAACATTTCAGCTCAGTGATAGGTTTCTTGGCCAAGGAAACTTGTGAATACAATTGAAAGTAGCTGCTGAAAAATCAGTGTCTGCTTCATGGTAGTTTAAGTCTGAACTCATTACCCCTTGTCCTATCACTACAGTGCCTGATAAAGAGGGATACAAGTCTTGATGTACATATAGCAGGGAGGTTTTGCAGCCCAGTAACTATAATTGCTGCTATTACAAATTAAAGGCCACAGGCTTTGCATTGACCTGAATTCAATCCAGGCTGATGACCCTTGGCTTGTGTAGATTTTAACTTTTATACCAACAAGAATAGAAAAACTGGATAATAAGCATAATCAGAAGACAGAATGTGTTAAGAAGATGTATTATAATAAACCTCAGCAGACCCAAAACTGAGGAAGAGCAAAACATTGGCATCAATATCACATGCCTCCCAGAAGAGGGGATGAAGAAAACCCCACAAGAAATGTTGTACTGCTTGAGCAGACATCCCAGGGTACTGAAAATGTATCACTACCTCCCAGTCTTCCTAAGTAAGACTGAAATGCTCAGCCACAGGAGCCAGACAGGTACTGATAAAAGGGTGGATATAAAAAAGCTGCTGGTTTGTTTCTTTTTTTTTTTTACTTCTTTTTTTGAATAAGAATTTTAACAGCATCATTGAGGCTTTTCTGTATTCATTTGGACTATGCATGTATAATTTGATGACTGGACTAACCACTTGGACTATTAGATGATGAAAATTCTAATTAGACTAACAACAGTTTGTATCCCTTGGTATCTATGTGAGGTATGGTCTGTTGCTGCCCATAGTAAGATTTTGAGTGTGACAGCTTAGAAGCCATCATAAGTCTGTAAGAACAGTTAGCAGTCTGGTTCCTGCTTTTTCAGTTCCCTGGGCTTTACACATGAGACTTGTGAGCTACGTCTGGAGGGAGACTTTATGGGAGGTTAAATCTGATCTGTCTGTTCTGGGGAATAAGGATATATTACCTTCAGTCTTAGCCAGCAGATACTTACTTGTGGAGACATACTGTTGATACACTTTCTAGCTTATTATCTACCATAAAAGCGTGAACATTAGCAAAGGAGAATGCATTTGGCTCCCCTTTCCTTCAGATCTGCTTTCAAGCTTCCCAACTTCTGGCTGCAGCAACATTTAGATAAGAGCAAAAATTAAAAGAGGAACAGAATTAGCCCCCCTTCCTTGTGCAAGCAGTTAGTGAAGACAAACCCTACAGAAACAACTGTTCTGGACTTGAAAGGAAATTGTATATACCATAATTGTTAACAAAACTATTGTATTTAAGAGGTGACATAGCTGCCTTTTCTACAGACAAATAATTTGTGATTTAGCATGTTGCATGCAATAGATGTAGCTGAAATTATTTCTCATTTTCATGAGAATAGAGAGCTTTAATAGGATTTGTCACTAATGTCTACAATGGTACAAATGGAAGGCAGAAAACAAAACGAGTCTGCTCTCTTGAGCCTCTGCTTACATCAGGGATGTTGTTCGAAGGCAGGGAGATCTGAAGGTGCCTGTGAAAATTATGCATGATTTTCCTCATTGTATGAAAGCAGCCCATAAGCTGATTGCCCCCTTCTCTATTGTTCTTCAGCCTTCAGTCTATTTTGCTTTTTGCTGTTCCTTTATACTTCACATAAACTTTAGAACAAGATTGAGTATTTTTTGTCTTTTGAAAAACTTAAATCCTCTTTTTTTCTTTTTGAATTCTCTTGCAAAGCCCTTTTTTTTCCCCCACATAATCTGGCAAGAGCCATACCCACTCGTGCCTCAGGCTTTTCTGAATAATTTGTTTCCAAAGACTGCTGAAAAGGCAGGACAGAGCATTGGCACGAGAGCCCTAAACGTGGCCGGACTATTGTTGCTTCATGTGTGTGTGTAGAAGAGTGTGCAAGAGATTGTGTATTCATCATACAAGGGGAAGTGGTCTACTGTTGATGCTTTTGAAGCAGCTGACAGGAGTCAGGCAGATCTTTCAATAACCCTGTCAATGCCTCAGAGATGTTGACTGCTGTCTTAATGATACTTTGCAGATATTTTTAAGTCCCAAAATGCCTTGGTGATGCATGGGCATGTCTCAATAATTTTTGTTGGATACTTCATCAGGGACTGTAGTGATAGAACAAGGGATGATGTGTTCAAACTGAAATAGGGGAAGTTCAGGTTAGATATAAGGAAGAAGTTCTTTACTGTGAGGGTGCTGAGGCACTGGAACAAGTTGTCCAAAGAAGTGGTAAATGCCCCATCCCTGGCAGTGCTCAAGGCCAGGCTAGACAGAGCCTTGGGTGACATGGTCTAGTGTGAGGCATCCCTCCATGCCCATGGCATGGCATGGTCCTGCCCATGGTAGGGGGTTGGAACTAGATGATCTTAAGGTCCTTTCCAACCCTATTTTCTCTGACTCTACGGTTCTATGACTCCCAGTCCAGGAAGTCCATTCCAAGTTCTGATTTAAAAGGATTTTAAACATTAATTCATGATGTTACCTTACTTCCTTAGCACCATGAGCTGCTGTCATTAGAAAGAACAACCAATTAAAACAAATACTTAGGTATTTCCATCTTTCTTTTTGTTACTGAAAACTCCCAACACCACCAATTCCCTACCAAGCACATATCTCTTGTCTGTTCACATTTGTGCGACTCCAGAATTCAGACAAACAACAGCAAAACACATCAGAGATAAAAAAAGACAGAATTTTCAATGAAAAAATTAATCATGAGCTCATTTTCAGGAGGGTTGAAGGACTTGTCCAATGGGCTGTGTTATCTGTGGAAAGATCCTGGCACAGGAAGTCTTGTAGCAGAGAGCTAATTCTCTCTATTAAACAGTCAGTTCCCATCGTACTGAGCTTGACTCAAATCATTATGCTGACAGACAAATGTAGGGGAATTTGTTGGTTTGGTTTATTTTTTTGGGGGGGTTGTTTGGTTGGGTTTTTTCCCTGGAAAAATCTTATTTCCTGGTTTATTGCTATTTTAATGTGACACTGGAACTACTGAATCTTTCCAGCCTTTAACCATCACTGTCTGGAAGGATTTATCCTGCTTGGGGAAGTAAGACCTGCCTTATAGTGAGGGAAGTCACTCTGGTCCTTCTGGGAGGGTAAAGCCCTGAGAGCCTTCAGGAGCATTGACTCCTCACTAGAGGTAAGCTGGCCCAGTATTGTGTTTTCAAGGCTAACATGAGCCAGCCAGGTCCATCGGGCTAAAGAAAAAACAAAGTACTTCAGTAGCAAGAAAGAAGCAGAGCCCAAAGGGTTAGAAACACAGAGTCCATAATAGCCAGAGAGCTGGAGGGCAATATCAGCTGCCCAAATGGCTGCAGTTAACCTCCTGTTGTGATTGGAATAGATCACTTCCCCTGTGCTGCCTTGCACAGCAGTCTTTCCATTATCCTGGTTGTAAATATTTGAGGGGCTGTTCAATGGTGTTTAACTGTGCCCAGCATAATGGGGCCAGGAGAAGTCCTAGTGTCCAGCTTGACACTAGGAAGATTTGGGGTTGCGTGCACCAATGCTGCAAGAACGTATTCAAATCCTGGAACTGTTCTTGCTTTTCATGCTGGGGTGTGTGAGCTGAAGCTGAGCTTAGGAACTGGCACTTCTGTGAAGTTTTCATTTCCAGTTTGTGCTATACAATGTCCAGGAACAATAGTATCATTAATCTGCATTTTCCCACATTGATATGCAGACCGAAGGAACATGCACTTAAGTAATTTACTATGCAGAGGCATAATTTGAGGAATATTAAGGATCCTGTCTGCACTGTCCCACATTTTTGGGGATGGATGTGGTTTAGCATGGTTATTGATGAAAAACAATCTGTCAACATCCCTGTCTTCCTTCCCTATGACAGACCAACCTTGTTACCCAGTGATAGATGGGAAATGTAGATACCAGAGCAGGAACAATGATATATCTTCTACTTATTTAGAGGGCAGACGGCTGACCTTTCAAAATAAATAGCATAGAGGCAAAAGGTGAGATATTAATCTCCTCGTAAAACACTCCCCCATAAAACCAATAAAGGCTCTGCAGGTTAAGATCATGGACTCTTCAAATGAGAAGAGGGAGGGCACTGGTCTCCTCAAAGACACCAGTGACACCAACCATCACTTTGGTTGTATAACTGAATTCTCTCCTTGTACAATCCTGTCATGATCAGCAATCCAGGCTGGGCAGATCACATTTTGAATAACACAGAGTTCTAATCTATATCTTTCGAAACCCAGCACTTCCATAACCTTTGTCTCTGTTAACAGAATAATTTCTATCCCCAGCCTCTCTGTGGATACATCTTGATCTAGTCAATCCAATTATATCAGGGAATATTTGGGGGCACTGGCACTGGTCTGTCTGAAGATGAAGGCTCCCTAAGATGCTTTTTGTCCATGGCAACCACAGAATCATAGAATAGTTAGGGTTGGAAAGGACCTTAAGATCATCTAGTTCCAAACCCCCTGCCATGAGCAGGGACACCGCACACTAAACTATGTCACCCAAGGCTCTGTCCAGCCTGGCCCTGAACACCTCCAGGGTTGGAGCATTCACAACTTCCTTGGGCAACCTATTCCAGTGCCTCACCACCCTCACTGTGAAGAACTTCTTCCTTAGATCTAACCTAAACTTCCCCTGTTTAAGTTTAAACCCATTACACCTTGTCCTACCACTACAGTCCCTAATGAAGAGTCCCTCCCCATCATCGTCCCTAATGATTCCTGGGCACAGGCTGGCACTTTAGATTTGCCAGGGGCCATGCAAAGGAGGCAGTCCCCCTCTTTTGCAGGCTAACACACTTTGTTACCCCAGATTTGGAGTGCACCATGCATGCTGGCTTCAGCATGAAAGAATGTACCCAAGCATATTTAATTTATTTGTACAGATTTAGCCTGATTAGACTCCAGAATATTTCTAACATTCTCATGTTTCCTTGTTGGATGCTTGGAACTGAACTGATCTATTCCTGTTGGTCCTGATAAATGCTCAACTCCTTTAGCTTTTCAAGACAGAAATGAAAAATAAATAGGCTTAGGAACCACTCTGTGGCTACAGAACAGCCATTGGTTGACAGAAATTGTGGATAGGTTTGCTTGCCACAACAGAGTGGCTTAGGAAAATATCAGAGACCACACTGCTGCAAACTTGACATTCGTGGGTGCATCTGATGAGAGGCTGCACATAAACACTGACGTTGCATCTGTGAGTGGATACAGGGAGATCCATGTAACTCTGAAGACCTCGCTATGGGTCTATATTATGGGAAAGCAAAGCCTGGAGTGGCAGGACACAGGAAAAGGACAATACAGAAAATCTGGGACACTGAATGGTAGTTAAGCAGCACCAAACACAGCCAAACAATACAGCAAACAGTTGCTCGTATAAGAACTTGTTGGAAGAAACAAGACTGAATTCGGATGCTCATCTTGCTACAGTGGTGCTATCAGGTAACAACAGGGATTCACGTCATGGCTTTGATTGGTGCTTCCATAGGGGCTGCTGGCAGGGACAAGTAGTTCTTAGGATGCAACTGAAATAAGCCAAGTACTAGGAGGTTGCTAGCCTTAGCTGGATACAGCAGTTTCAGTGTCACAGTGGAGACATGGTATAAATCTCTTCTCCTCTCCCTGCCTTTCACTTCAGAGTACAAAACCCTGCTATTGTTTGATGATTGGTCACAGATCCCACTCTCCCTGCTATATCAGTTCACTAATTTAGCCCATATCTACATATCTCTGATAAGACTGGAACTAAATCTTGCTGCACTTTCAGCATGACCTTATGAAGGTTCTACTCTACGCAATGAATGTGCCTATTGTATCCGAGTAGCTTGAAACATGGCTTGATGTGGCTTGAAACACCTCTTGCTCCACACATCTCACTATAGGCTACCAGCCTTCCTTGGATTTATGCACCCTTTCATGCAGCAGAATTTGGGTATAGCATAAATGACTGGGCTTCCAGAAACCAAATGTACACAGAAACCACACCACTGATTCTTCTGGAAATCAAACAATTTCTGCTTAGGTGTTGAAACACAAACATGGGGGCATTATTTTAGGAATCAATGCCCTAATTACAGGGCAGGCATGATTTGAGGATTTTGGGACCACATAACCTAGTGAAAAGAGAGCAAAGACAAGCTGAAGGAGGAGCAGGGCACAAAAGAGAAGGAAAAAACATGAAAAGATGAAAAAGGATCATGATGGGTGAAAGATAGGTGGAGGACAGGGATTCTTTAAGGGTACTTAAAGTAAGAATACTCTCTTCAAAGAAGCAAGAGTAATACAGCTTTTATTTTGACATACAGAATCTGTTCAGCCCCTAAGTGCCTGCAGCAATACTGACCCTAATCTCCTGCTTCTTATCTCCCTGTAGGATTTCTAAGGCTTTCAGTTCTCCTGAGCAAGCAAGGCACCTGCACATCCCACCACAGCAGCTTGAATACTGCAGAGTAACCAGATCTCATCAGGAGAAGCAATGATAAAACAACGAGCAAAGCAGGAACTGCCTGGCCGGCTGGTAAGTGTGAAGGTGATGGGTTTCTTATGGATTATACAGGAGTCTTGCTAAGAGAAATGGCTGGAAATTTCCACCTTTGTAAATGTTACTCTGAGAAAGCTGAGAGCAGGAGCCAGTGCTGATAAGAGGGATCAATGTCGACGATGGGTGGAATGAAGTTATTAATTAATAAGACTGAACTTGGGCGCTAATCACATAAAAAAGACATTTTCTAGTTGGGGCATTGCACAGGCACTTGATTGCCATAATAATGGCAATGAAGAGATTAGAAACAATGAGCTGTATAGCAAAAACTGGCTGAAAATCCCTCCTTGTGGAAGCATCTATTTAAAAGAATGGCTAAACCAGAACAACTTTCAAGAAGAGACATATTTCAGGATATTTAACAGGGGTTGTGAACAGGAACCAGTGATCTCCAGAGCATGTAAAAACTGAAACTACTGCTGGCAAAAGATGCCAGATAAGTTTGCAATGTCAATGCTTCTAGTTATTACTAGCAGGGTGACAATTTCACACAGCTGGAAGGTGAGTGTCTGGACTCTACACATTTCTCCACCTGCAGGGACCATCTCCCATTATGCAATATGTTGTTCAGTCTTTGGCATCTTTAC
>NW_009936867.1:42572-49044 GCF_000696875.1 Nestor notabilis
GCTTTAGAAGAAGATGCCTGCAACTGTTACTGAAAGGGAAGTATTTGCCCCCAGCTTCATTGCATCCCCAGCAATGTCTGTTCTTCATATTCAGTCCTCCGGGATGGTGCAAAACCCAGGACATCTCTACTAAACTCTACATATGTTTTAAAAATATATAGAAGAACTTTTCTGTGTCCTTCCTATACTATATTTCTTAAGATTTTTCTACAGTAAAGCATGTTTATAGCCTTTCATGATCTATTTGTCTTCTCTACTGAAATCCCCAGTCTTCTGATAGATTAGAAAATTGCTACTACTAAAATAGAATAGCTTATCCAGTCGCTTAAGTAACTCTAAAACTAAGCTACTAATAACAACCACCATCAGCTTTTCACTAGTGGTGAAAGGTTTCCGGAGAATTTTAAGCCTGATTTGCCTAATTTCCTTAAGGAACTCTCTGAGAACCAGGAATCAAATGAGGAAATTAATAGGAAGCAGAGGAGAATGCTTTGGTTATTTCTGCAACATGGAAAGGCAGCTAAGGAGAAAAAATCCCAAAAGGAGGGTATTAGACACAGGGAATTTGTAAGCTTGGGGTTCTGCTGGGTAGTCAAATGAGGACAACACTTCTGATGCCTGTTGGAGAAGTGGGGAAAGAGCTGGAATTCCTATTCTGTTGTCAGCAGTGCTAATCATTCAGCACATCAGCAATGCAAAACTGACAGAGTACACAAAACCCTGTGAGAGGCCTGAGGTACAATGCTGAGAGTGAATCTGGGTGTTGCACAGGGCATAGCGCGCATTCGGTACCTGAGCTATGCAAACCTCCCACAGCTCATGAGGATAAAGAAACTCTACAGGACAATGCTGTGAAATGGAACCTGCACATCTGTGATGTGGGGTACTTGGTGGGTTTGCAGGTGTGTGGTAACATGTAACTTCTTAGATGAGTCCAGAGTGCCTGTGCCACAGTCACACTGTGTAAGACCAACTATGCTGCTGCTATGTCTACATAGCAATGATGACAGTGGTTTTGGGAATGTTTTCTTACAATATGAAAGGAGTAAGAGACTGTTAGACAAAAAACGCTCCTTCCTCCCCCATCCACTCCCACGCTTTCCAATTCTTTTTTTTTCCTTATTTTTATGAGATGATGATTTGCTGTTAGCTTTAAGACCACGGAGATATTTATTTAGTCCCCTTCCAATACAGGAACCACACCAACAGAGGTTAAGTTTGCTTTTGCTCCTCAGTCTGAGCATTTGGAGATTAAGAGCTGAGTTTCTCTCTCCCTCCATTTTTATTGTAATTTGCCAGGAGTTACTAGACCAAATGTCCTGCAGGGCACCAAGAGAGCTTGATTTGCCATTATTTATAACAAGTAAGTATGTCTGGCTTAAACCTGGCGTTGGTCTGATATGGCAAGAGGAACAAAATTCCTTGTGTGCTTAGTATACAGTTTATACACATCTCCAGTGTTCATTTCACTGAAATGCCTAAAGATCATCTTGAATGTACTAATGACCTTTTCTAATTCCCTTTAGTCCCTTCACCATTACCCCAACCCTTCCTGGGAAGAAGATGTTTAAAACCAACTCTGACCAGAGGCTTTACTAAGGGTAATAGGACACACACAGTACTACCTATGTAAGTGAAGTAGCAACACACATACCATCCAGCTGCCAAATGAGATGTGTAGACATTATGGTAGGTTGGGCAGGATGGAAAATATCTGGAAGGATGGACAGTGCATTACTCCATTTAATGCAGACCCCTTCCCCTAAAGATGTTCCTAGCTATGGGGAATGAGCAGCCACTGCTCCCCCATAACATACGTCCTGCAATGCCTGTTCACATGTATTTGCCTTTTTAGCTGCCTTTCTGGCTTATTTTTTGGATATGTTAATAGTATCTAAAGCAATCTGGATATTTAGTTATCAAGATTATGAAAAAGAAAAGAAAATGTATCTGAACATGATTAGAGAGCTCCGCTTACCTCCCCTGACCTGTTAAGAAAGTGCACTGTACGTAATAGCTTTAACTTCCCTTCCTATTCCTCTCTGATAGGATTTGCCTTTCAAAGCACTCTGACAAGATAAGACAGTGATCTGCTGAGTTGGGTTAAGTAATATGGGTGCACAGTGATCTGCTGAGTTGGGTTAAGTAATATGGGCACAAAGAAGGGGGTTGTGTGTCAAGACACACACCACCCTCTTGTCTAACGTAGCCCAATGTACTTCTCATCAGCGAAAACAAAAGTCATTCCAAGTCTCACAGGGAGAAATTGTCTCCTTCACAAGTGAATTTCAGGGACCAGGAACAGAAGTTGTGGTGAGACAGAGTAATGGGAGACACAGTTCTGAAGAGATGAACAGAAGGTCCAAAAGTTTAGAGCAAGATAAGGTGCTAAGAGTGAGTATTTGGGTAGTCTGGGGTCTTTGGGTGACAGTGCTGTTATTGGTGACTTCTTTAGGTTGAACATAAAACTGTTGGTGTAGAGAGAGATACTTTTAACAGAGCAAAACCAAAGAGGAAAACTCGGTGTTTTTCTAGAAGATCAGGAGGAAGCAAGACGATGAGCACTTGAACTTGAGGCCTTGCATTGAATTTAGAAAGGGGATAGGATTAATATTTAACCCTTCTCCACCTGTAAGGAACCTTGATGGGACTGTTTGCATACATAGGTTTTTACCCTGGATTTTCAGCTAAGGAACATACACAATGTCCAAGAGGGATACGGGTGGGAGTTTTTGTTGTTCTTTAGCCACATGAAAAACTGGGTGAAGGCTACATGCAGTTTCTAAATTGTCCTGGTGTATTTGGAAAAGCCTCTATTGAAATCAAGGGCAGTATCACTGCTGACTGTAAAAGAAACAGAACCAAAGCCTTTTAGGATCTGGAGAGATTTCCCAGGGTGTGCCTCTGTCTTCCAGCATATACATTCAACTTCCAATGATACTGGATTTCCTTGTTGGTTTACTTGTAACACCCACCGAAGTGAACAGGAAGATTCACACAGAGACCTGAATTTCTGGTTGCTGTGCTATATTCCTGAGCAGAACAATAATAATTTGTTAAGAGGGTCTTCAAAACACATGGATAATATACTTAACTTGACAGGTGGTTTGCCCATCTGCTCATATAGCAGCAGAAGAGGTCCTTGTGAATGGGAGGGAGAGAAGCTTACCTGGAGAAGCACAAGGCTGCCTTAATCCTTGCGTTATGCCAGAAAGCTGCTTTGTTTGTTCTTTGCAGTGAAAGGTATTTAACTCTCAGGAGAAAAGCCGTTTTCCTTTCCTTCCTAACTCCTGACTGCAAAGCAATGGTAATAAGTAAGAGAAAAATATAAAACAGAGAGAGCTGAGTAAAGTCATCAAAATTCCCAGGGAGCTGGAAGGATTGAATCCAGAAAATCTGCAGTGAAATGACTGGATCCACCTCCATGTGCACACTTGGGCCAACAGGGGTATCTGCAAGCAAGGGTGTGCTATTCATTGACAAAATCACTGGAATGACACTTAGACATAAAAATTCAGATGCTCCCAGGCTTGGTAGAATAGTGCTCCTTAACTGTACACGGTTGCTTTTAAGTTAGGAGACAAAGGGTGGAGTAAGTAATGTTCTTGAAATGAGTTTCTTCTGCTTTAACGTTGGTTGTCTTTTGTCCAAGAGTTAAGCACAAGAGTCAGAGTGAAACAAAGGGTCTATTTTCATTTCTAGATTAAGTCAACTGCTAAGTGTTGAATTAAAAAAGTGATTCTTGACTGATGAACCAGAAAATGCTCCAAAGCACAAGTCACAAGTGCCAAGATCTCATACCTCATGGTTCAGAAGAAACCAAAACTGCTGCTGTACAGACATTCAACGGTACATTAAATGTCTCCAGGACACCATCAGTGATCCATATAGCTAGGAGCACCCAGTTCTGCATGAGATAATATTCTAAGATTTCACAACAGGACCAGTTGCAATTAACGCAGCAACAGCATTTGTGTCCTACGTGTCAAAGTGAGGACAGAAGAAATACAGTAAAGCATCCGTCAAGTCTTCAATGACCTTTTGGTAATACGCTAGATAACATAATATAGCTTAGCTCCTGGGTTCCTAATGAAGGGGGCAAGTTACTTGGCACAGTTTGACTTAGAGATGTGTTGCTTTTTTTCAAATCCACAGCCATCACGGCCAGATATCTCTTCAGAGGTATTTTGCACCCATAAAACTGCATGAGTGAAAAAACACCAGAAACAAAACCAAAACCCTCCACCTTTCTTTATGCTGGGATCAGAAAGTCCTGAAACCTAATTCAAGAGACTCTCCAAAGTTCCTGCCCTTTCCAAATATATTGGCTGAATGTTGAGCCTGGGATAGAAGCAGAATAGCAGTAAGCCCCCATGAACTCTGTATGCAACAGGGACAAAATCTTGAAAGGTATTTTAGCTCCTCATAGCACAGTGCTTGGTCTTGTACTGTGAGTATAACAGGAGCATCTGGTTGGAGCCCTGAGTGTAATGCAGTTATGCGGCTAAGTTTTATTATAACATCTTTCCCTCCCTCAAGGAACCTACCTGGTTATATTATGGGCTCTAACCTGCAGGAAACACAAAATTGCCCAGCTGGTTGTAGGTAGACAGAGACGCCACAAGGAGGAAATGCGTTAAGAATTTAATTCTCAGTAGTTCACAGAGAAACTATCTCCAGTTTTCTGCAGCTGGGACCAATTGATTGGAGAAGGTATTACAGTGTAACTTGTCTGCCAAAGCTCTCTCATTATGCTTTAACCATTCCAGAACAACTTTATACAGAGACATGAAGGGACAGGTATCTTTGTGTTTGGATTATCTTCTCCAAATAGGGGAATTAGACAGAAATTGCTCTTCTAGTTGATTCTATTTGAATGTCTAGAATGGTGCTTTGCCCCACAGATCCAAATTATAGTAGGTGTAGCGTGGTGAGAGCAGTGAGACCCAGAAAAGTCATTAAATCATTTATAGCCCAATTCAGCCTAGTTTTGAGAGGTTTAAATCACAGAATCATTTAATGGTTTGGGTTGGAATGGAACTTAAAGCTCATGCAGTTCCTACCCCCTGCCACAGGCACAGTCACCTTCCACTAGACCAGGTTGCTCCAAGCCCCATCCAAGCTGGCCTTGAACAGTGCCAGGATTTGGGCAGCCACAGCTTCTCTGGGCACCCTGTTCCACACACAGCAGACAATCCCACTCTTTAAGTCAAAGGAAACATGTTTGTTGACTCAATTCAGTGTATGGGAAGAGTGGGATCTACCTGCTTAGTTCTTTTTTAAATGGATGTTCTCTTGCCAGAGACTTTTTTTCATGTTTGTGGGTATTTTTTGTTCAGTGAACAGTGGTACAGCTTTTGGCAATGTCACCATGCAATCCTGCTTTACTTCAATGGGTAGCCTTGAACGGGCTTTGCTCCTATAGCAACAGATTTTAGCTGTGCTTGTTCTTGTGTTTTTGAAGGTCCCATTAATCATTGTTCCCAGCGGCCCGGTTCTCTATGTGGCTTGGGCTTTCCAAGACTGGATCTCAAAAGTGTCAAGGTTACACCGGGCAAAGGGAAGGAGAACGAGTGACTGGGAAAATGAGATCAAGTCTTTTTTCATATTTTCCCTAATCCTGGGCCAAAGCAGTCCCAGCAGAGCTTGTAGCAGCCAAGAGGCTGCTGAAAATTCTACCAGCCTCAATGGTTCCTTGTGGAGGACCATTCCAGAACCTTTCTTTCTGCCCCATCCTGATTCTTTTCGGTGGCAATATGCTCAAAAGTGAACAAAGCTCTCACTGTGCCAGCTGCCACAGGGATCTTCATCTGCTTCTTGAAAACATTATCTCTGGGGCTATGTCAGCAAACCAGGTGGAGTTATAGCTAAGATTTTGGCAATATCTGCAACTCTGGGGCTGTGTTTAAGGTCACATTTCAGTAGCTGTGCTCGCCTTCATTTAATCTTGTTTGCTCTGACGTCAATGCAAATGTAGCAGCAAGCCCATGCTGTTACATGCTCTCTGTATTATTACGGCTTTTCTCTCTTAAATCATAGTTGGTTTCTTATGATTGAGTTAAATTTGCTGTGGAGAGGGGAGGGTTGTTTTACCAGTGCAGTAGCTATTGTGCTGGCATACTCTACCCAAATACAGAGTATCTGTGCTTAATAACTGTCAATTGATTCTTGTTGCAACAGCCAAAATGCTGAGTTCACTGTGAGCTCTGTGTGCCTCTACCCTGGTGCGATTCAGCCCTGACTGCAAATGTATTAGTCCTGCCTATTTTATACATAAACAGTATATTGCCTTTGTACGAATTAAATTTTCATGACATAGATTAATGTATTCTGCTTACCATCTGGAATGTCCTACAGTGGTCTCCAAATGGTGCAGGGATCCACATGACATTGAAATGTGGCCCTTCCCAGAGCTGGGTAGCACTCCACAACTTTAGGACTATTGGGCAGAATGGAATAAACCAGTGTCCTG
>NW_009936867.1:49075-62667 GCF_000696875.1 Nestor notabilis
GTTGGAAGAAGTTACAGTGATTTTCTTGAGCAGTGCAGCAGGTTTAACAAACTCTCAATTCTTGCAAAATAAAGTGCATCCCTTGATTGCAAGGCATAGAGATCTTCAGTGGTTTGTCTATTGCTGTGAAGCAAGTCCTTAGCAAAAGTAATAACAGTTCCTACATCCCCTGCCTGCCCATTGCACTGCTCTATAAAGCAGGCTCTGTCTGAAGAGCAAAAGGGAGAAGAGTCAGATAGTAGGTTTGAGGATAAAAGAAGTGACATCAAAAACTTTCAACATCCATGTCATTAGTGGATCAGAGGATGGGCTGTCGCTGACTCCTCTGGCCTTAAATGCTACAGCATTCAACAAGGAAACTTTCAGGAAATTGGAAAGCTGTGGACTTTCGGGTCACATTTAATCATTTTTCACAAAGAAGTTCTATTTGTAATACCTCTGCTGTCAAATCATCAATGGATTAACAGGACCAGCAGCTAATTCTGCTTTAACATTACTACTGGTATAACAATATGTGCTGCCTACAGCTTAAGAGGAACATCCGAAAAATGTTTTTGAGGAGCAACAGTGTGAAGGGAATAATAGCAATAGACATAGAATGTAGGTAAGGAAATTATCGCAAAAGGTAGAACAAATATTCAGGGCTTGTCCCAGACATTGAAGAGATGGAGTTTTCTTTTCAGGCTCCAACCTACTGCTGGCTCCCTAGCTTAACGTTAGACACAAAGTCACTGAAGTGGGGTGGGATGCCCTGGAAGACAGTCACCCCGCTCTCTGAGGTACTACTGTCTGAAGTACCTATTTTCAGAGAGCGTGAACTGGACCTTCTCCATTCCTATTGATGGTGCCCTAGTCATCCAGCTCAGACTGGACTTAACGGCTGAAGAGAGTGGAGTTGGCTCCTGTCCATTGTACACAACCTTCACATAACTCACAAACACCTTCCCAAAGCCCTTCCTACTAGAAGGAATCCTCCTGTCTGATGAGACTACACCTGAAGCATCCCATTGGGAGCATGCCCTAACTAAAATATGGGCGACAAAATATCTCAACCCCTTCTTTTGGATGGTGGAGATGGAAACGTACTGTAGCAAATGGTAAGAAAGTGGGAGAGGAGATTTTAGCCTTGTTGCTGGACAATCAAAAAGGTTTTAGTACTGAAGCCCCTTTATATTAAATTGTCCTTGTCAAAGGACACCTCCAAAGGTGCCCTTACTACCAGCCTGTGCAGTCACGCCAGTTTTTCACATCAGGCCTAACTGGTGTAACAAAAACAAAGGGAACAATTCTGACAGGAGTAATGACCCCATAATACTGTGGAGAGATGGGACACAGTGGCTTGAGGGTCTCTTTTCCAAGAAGTAAATTTCCTAGCCTGTATGTTTTAAGAAAGGATAATAGCACTGCTGACACCTCCTTTTCAGAAGACAGGGATGCTCATTCTTCCATTCTGAATGAAATATTGCAGAGGAGAGCTACAAAAACTTGCTTGTCTCCCTGGGTATTTCTGAGTGCAATGGATGAGTGGCATCCAGAGAACAGGCAGATTGAATGATTGCAGAGTTGCTCTCATTGCCTCCAAGGTGCTGGCCTCTGTTATCAGTGGGATAGTGCAGGGTACCAAATTAATTCCTAGACATGAGTTTCCATTGTAGCAGATAGCTCCATCTCGGTGGATTTTACAGTGCCAAGCTCTAAATTAAGAAAAACTGGCAAGGGAAGAGCTCAATCTCTTTGTCTTTGCAAGTTCTTCTCATGCTGTTATCTTTGTGGGCATGTAATGTAAGCAGGAGCTGGTAGTTAGCAGGGGATATTGCATTTTTCATTTCTTCATTGCTCCACGCACAGCAGTGAGAAGGTTTAGCCTAGTATTGTAATGCCACACACACACCCACACCCCTCTCAGCATAGATTCAACTGCAGATCGAGACCTTTACATCTCATAGAGTTTTGTTGAAATGGCCAGGATTTACAGGTCATTAGGGCTCTGGGAAATCAATCTCCTTATTCTGACAATTAAGGCTAGGCTTTTTGAAGCTGAAGCTACAATCTGAATTATGATGTATATCCTTGAATAAGTTGGTTAAATTTAAGAAGTGCTACTGTTGAAAAACAGGTCATTTATTTATATCTCAAATCTGGATTTGGAAGGCTAATATTAGTTGATCATTTTTTACAAATCTTTGTCTTGATCTAAATAAGGAATGAGGTCCCTAGTTAGATGTGGAAGTTGGAAGAGTTGGCTTACGTGACTCACTCGTCATCACAGAGGGCCAATTAGAAGCCCAGGACCGGAGTTTTGCATCTCCCTTTCTTTTCTGCAATATTGCAAATCCCTTCAAGAAGCTTCCTAAGACTTCTGTTGTTCAAGTAAAGCTTGGAAGTCATGCAGGAAGTCTGGAGACTGATTCGCAGACTGGGTGTGCCTGAAAGGCAGGTTTGCTGTAGGTTTCCTAGAGCTCAGACTGCTTTCCTTGTCTATTCAGGGAGGATCTATTAAAGCAATGGTAGCTTTAGGAAGGAGAGGGTGCCAAACTGTATGAAACAGTGTAGAATCATAGAATAGCTAAGAGTTGGAAAGGACATTAAGATCATTCAGTTCCAACTGCCCTGCCATGGGCAAGGACTCCTCACACTAGACCATGTTGCCCAAAGCTTGTCCAGCCTGGCCTTGAACACTGTCCGGGATGGAGCATTTACCACTTCCTTGGGCAGCCTCTTCCAGTTTCTCACTAACCTCACAGTAAAGAACTTCTTCCTTATATCTAACCTGAACTTCCCCCATTTTTACTCTTAAAAATTCCCTATAATTCCTCTTAAGATCCCCCAAACCTTATGAACAAACTTTATATGCATTTTCACAAGCCATTCCTTTCGAATGTGTTTGCAAACACAAAGTCATGTCCAAAACCTTCTTTCACCTACAAAATAAAGCACACAGTGTAAAAACAAGTACTCTACAAAGCAAAACTTGTGCTAAGGATCTCTAAAATCTTACAGAATGTGAAGAAATTGGCAGAACAGCATTGAGGAAAATGTTTCATCCATGCTTAGCTTTTCCTTATGGAATTTTCAAATTATTACAGATCTTTTCATGCTTTGGTTATTCAACAGGTACCACCTTCTGCCGAGCACTTGTTTTCTGCAAATGAAGTTATCTGAAATTGAACCTACTTTAGGAACTAACATAATTCCATTTTACCTGTTGCTGAGTAACTTCTACTCTCTAGTATACTTATATCCACAATGTTCCTGTGGGTTAGGAGAGGGGATTGGTACAAGTTTGCAGGTGAAAAGCAAGGTCACAAAAGGACAAAGCAGAAAAGGGATTTTAAGTGGTTTTGCTGATACTGGGCTGGTGCTGGGACCACTCAACTGTCTTTTGTTTGTTCTGTTTTTAAACTCTTCTTACTATCATTATTTTAAGATTCTAAGTAGTGCAATGGAAAGGGAGTTGTGGCAGAATGACGCATGATCTCCGGATCCTGCACTGAGACTCAGCAGGGACGTGTGCAAGGTCCCCCCACTCACTCCACCTTGCTACCTGGTAGTTTTGTATCAAAGGCAGATAGGTGTTCTCTTAGCACTGCCCTCAGAACTGCTGATTACAGATACTGCAAGGTTTTTGTTTCACCAGCCCAATGGACCATCTGACCTCCTAGGACCCAATGGCGCACAGAATATATTGCTTTGTTAAATTTTTCTGGTACAACTAACGATGCTGTAAGTCACTGACATTGCAAGTGTGATCCTTATGCCAGCTGACAAAAACAGTCAGCAGACAGAGTACCATGAGGCTGGATGTTTCAGGCTTTCCTGGAGCACTGGCTCTGTTGCATTGTCCGTTTGCAGTGACCCAAGCTATTTACAGTATATGCAGAATCTGCAGTGGAAACAAAGCCATTAATTCCTACATGTTTAAACTAAATTGTTTCTCTCCCCTGCTGAATGACAGCATGTGTAATGGATCTCCATGTGCCAAAGGGCTTTTCAGTAGCAAAGCTTCAGGCATCACCTGGAGAATTAAGGCACACCAAAGGCTTGGTGTTAATTTTGGAATTGAACTTAAATCGCCCTCCACTCTAGGGACAAGCTTTCAACCAGACAAGCTGGAGGATTTAGTTTGTGAACTTTCTTTCCTAAGTATTTCTGTCCTCCCGTTTGAATCTCATTGATGAGTTGATACACGTGATAATGGGAAGAAAAAGCATCTGAGTTGTGTAACATCTGCTTATCACTACAGATTATCCTGTAGCAATGAGATTAAAGCTTTTGCTTGTGCAGGAAAAGCTTGGGATTTAGAGTTGGCTTTTGTTTGGGTTTTTTTATGGTTTGGGTTTTTTTTTCCTTTTATGTATTATAGTAATGTAATTTAAATCTGATTTCATTAAGCAAGGAGAGGAAACTTTACAAAAGTGACCAAGAAAACAGGGATTTTTAAAGGAAGCTGATATTTTTAAAGAATTCCCTTCAACCATATATGTATATAATCATGTATACTGCAATCCCAGTGTTGCCTCCTGGTGTCTATGTTTATGATTGGACTGGAATGGGGGAGCATTACGGAGCCATACAGGGAAGTGATTTGCATGAAACTGGTTTGGATCTCAAACCCTGCAGAGCTTTGTGATAATGCAACAGCCTGCTGCTTTGCCCTGCTGACAGATTGACTTTCTGGCTAAAGTCCAGCTGGTTGTCAGGAGATCTAGGCACGTCCTGTGTGTATGGCCCCTTTTCTATTCCCCATTTCCACCAGGTAACAGTTACCAGAAAACCTCAGGGCTCCTGAGGCTGCTTTAAATCTCTCTGGTTTCATCAGCTGTAGAACAACAGAGGCTGAGGAACGAGACTGGAAAGGAACATCAGCTCAATCCCTTCTCTTGACCTCATTGTAAAGCTGATGAATGAGGTTTCAAGAGGGCATCACATTTCCCTAAGACTCTTTAAAATCTCACGTTTTCCCTAAAAACTAAGTGGTTTTGCAATGAGCAGACTCCTGAAACCAAAATGAAGTAAAAATAACAGAAGTGTCTCTCTCTGAGGACCATCCAGTCTGGGCACTAAAATAGCTTAAGTAGAGGATCATCAGATTCATGTTTAAAGGGGACATCAAGTTTCATAGATCTGAGGCCACTCCATGCTAATTTGCCATTGTGCTGTACTGCATGAAATAAATTTAGTTAAATAGTGATAATGTACCATGACCCTTCTGCATCTTCCCTTCCATTACTGTGCAGTTTCTAATGGAAGGATCAGCAAGCTCAGACCAGGACGGAAAGTATTTAAATTACATGAAGGTTGTGGTTTCTAAATAAAGACTGGTGGTCCCTTTGGTGATACCACTATCATAATACTTTGGTCCTGAGAGCTTGAAGCAGTCATTCTTTGGATGGGTCTCTCATTGACTGCAAAGGGACTTTTGGGCACAGAGCAATTACCTACACAAGATTGGGCCAATTACTTAATTAAATTTTAAGTAGGAGTATATACATAGCAGATGGACATTTTAAGAAGGCACTGAGTAATGTGTGCAGGGTAACGGAGGGTGCAGCTTATCTTGCACATTAGCCAGGGATGGGTTTTAAGTGTATTAACATTAGGAATTCAATCGGATTTAGGTGGTGTGCAAAATTTGTCCAAGCCTTCTTAACTTGGCTGAATTTCCCCTACGTGAATGCAGCAGAGAATGATCCAATCACTTAATCACTGTTGTCTAAAAACAGCATGAAAGCAAGGAATGGCCATAGCTAGGAAGAGGCATTATCTAGGCAGGCTTGGATAAGAGGTTGGGTTTTAGTTGGGTACTCACTTTTTAAAGGCAGCTAAAAGAATTTTCAACCAAGATCTTTTTAAAAATGATAATTTGTAGGTACTATATTATTTACCTTTTCTTCCTTCCCATTCCCATACCTCACTTTGCATTGGAGCTTTCATTCTGTCTTATTGCTTTATGTGCCTGCATTTTAGGACAAGGCTTTACTTATGTTTATTTTATTTCACTTCACATTTACAGAATTGTAGGCAGCCTTAAGTGTTTTCCTGGAACACAAGACACAGAAAGAGCAAGAGGAGTATTATTTTTATCTGCAATGATAAAATGCTCATGTATTAAAAGAAAAAAGTTCCCACTAATATCAGTGAACAGGAGTTACCAATGTAGAGTTGATCTGATGAGATGAGAGGAGCTGTGAAGTAAAAAATCTCATGTGTGACAGAGGAAAAACTAGTTAATATCTTTGCAATAATAAGGTCTAGAAGTTCAAGATACAGTCAAGAATATTGCTGTTGAGTGTCCCATAAAATGTATAGTCTGTGCAGGAAATAGATTGGAAATGTGAAAGGGAAATTGTGTATCCTTTATGGAAAAGTACCTTGTGAAATTAGGTGGAATTTTGGTGGAAATGAAGATACTTGCCTTGTCCTATAAAGTACATGTCAGTATATGCACAGGAGCGAGCTGGATGATCACCCTCATCAGAAATGTCCATCACTTAGTATTTCAGAGGAACAGGGAAGGAGCCACATCTGAGTCTGAAGTAGGAAATTCCCCAAGATAACATAAATTCTCTGGTATTTTCCATGTGTTGTGCAGGTCTTCACTTTAGTGACTGTATTGTATAGGCTGGTGCTGCTCACTGCTTGGAAAGCACATTCAGTATTCAGGACAGAGTGGGAGGAAGAATGGTAATGTTCTTTGAGGTGCATTGGTGACTGTAAGGGAGGAAACAAGACAGGATTCCTCAGCTCTCAGGCATATTTATTCTCTAGACATGGAGGCTATATTTGCCCTTTGTTTTAGATTAGCCTGGGGTAAGACAATACGTAGGATTTATGGTTATGAAGAGTTATGGTTATAAGGACTACGTTTCAAGGGACACCAAGCTTGCACTCCTGTCAAACTCACAGACATCATATAAAAACCCAGAAGTGATGATTAATACAATGTATGATAGTGTTTG
This sequence comes from Nestor notabilis, assembly GCF_000696875.1. Classification (NCBI taxonomy): domain Eukaryota; kingdom Metazoa; phylum Chordata; class Aves; order Psittaciformes; family Psittacidae; genus Nestor; species Nestor notabilis. The sequence continues at coordinate 56,035 of NW_009936867.1, forward strand.
CTTTGTTTCAGGGTGCCCCAATGGCTGAAGAAAAGCCTAAGTTTAACTGCACTGTCAGTGAAGTCACTGTTGTGAACCTGCACCCTCAGAAAAATCTCACTTTGTCAGGAGGGAAGCCAGGAAGTGAACACAGGAACCTCAGTTTCCAACCTCCTTCACCAAGGATTTCAGAGAATAGGCTATCCCAGAGAGAGAAAAATACGTGGCCAGAAAAGGTGAAAAAAGAGGGAGCTTTGTCTCCCAGTCTGCACCGTGCAAATGAGTTGTGTAGCACAGAGAATGTCACGCTGAAGAGGCCAGTGAAGTTGGCCCCTCTGGAGATCCCTGTGGAAGTGAAAGAAGCCCAGCTCCAAAGGATTATGAGCATCCAGAGAGAAGCCCAAATGGCTGCTCAGAAGCTGACAGTTATTAACTCTATCGGCAATGAACCCCATGTGAAGAGGGTAAAGAACCTGGCACAGGGGGAGATGGAAAACCTTCAAAAAGTAAAGCTGAGTGAGAAGGCTGCTCTGGAGGATAAAGATGATCCCCTCCCCGCTAAAAGCAGCAAACCCCTGGGAGAAATTCAGATTATTTTGCCTCCAGAGACAACCTCTAAGTTGACTAAACAATCGGGTATTGAAGAGGCTCCCAAGACACTCCGTAAGTCATTAATCCCCACTCTCCAGGTATCTGATGTGCACGAAGACCCCAACAGGCCTGACAGCACCCCTGATCCTTGCCAGAATGCTTCTCGGCGCCGCTTCAGGGTAAGGCACATGACAGAGCAGCAGGAAGACCATGGGAAAGCCAAACCCTTAAAGGTCACTGATCCAAGTGTGGGAGAAAGCAAGCAGACATCTGCAGGTCAACGAGCACAGAAAACCCTCAGTGATGCGAGCAAGCTCCTTGAAAATGTCACCAAAAAGCAGAAGGAACGAGTAGCAAAACATGGGGAAATGGATGAAGCCTCTTTTGCAAAGAGGCAATCTACTCGAAGGATGGCCTTGGGAGACATCATCCAGGTGGATGAAGACTGAGTTTCATGCACCATGTAATGCATAGGAGACTTAGATGCAACAGCTACCCAGTAAATGTTCTCAGACTGCTTAGATAGAAATCTTCAGAAGAATGTCTGGAAACCTTACTAGAGAATAAAAAATTATTAAATGAGTTAATATTGTTGAACAACTCTGTCATTTCTGAGATGCGCAAACAAGTGGGTCATCAGGCGTATATCCTGCTCTGCTCAAAGCTAGAAAGGCCTCAGCTACAGTCCTGAGTGCAGAATGGAGTACAAAGTTTCAAGACACATATGGATCTTGCAGGAGAAATCTGGATGGGGACTGGGTGGAGGGACCAAGAGAACAACAATAACCTAGAAAATACTGTGTCTGGGGCAAGAGGAAAAGGAAAAACATAATTTGTTCTGAGAATATAACCCTTCCTCTTTCAGCTGTGGCAAGTTTGTTTCAGAAAGACAAGACTAAAATGTTCTCCATATAAATTGTGGGCAGAATAAAAAATAATTAATTTAAGATTTAGCAAAAACACTTAAGCCAGGAAAGAAGAAACACTTTTAAGGACAATAAACACTGGAAATGCTGTTTACAGAGATGGGAATCTGTGTCACTGAAATTTTAAATAATACATTAGACAAACACCTGCCAGGGATGGCTTCAGATTAGTTAATTCTTCATTCAGATACAAACAAGGCCATATGGTCTATAATGTCCTTCAGCATTCATTCTCTTGTATTGTATGGTCTGTCTTTTCAGTTGTCTACTTGCAGGGCTACTAACCAAGCCATGGAGATCACAAATGTACAAGAAATGTAACTTTTAGCTTTGCACAATTTTTCTTCATTGTCTTACAGCTAATGTCAAGATACCCACTGAATCCTTCAGAAGACTACATCTGAGAGATGACTGCTTCTCCTTGACTTCTTCAGGTCAACTTCTGTTTGTTCTTTCCCAGTTTCTCTGTAAAGGGAGGAAGAGCTCATCCTTGTATTTGCATTGTTTTGTCTCAAACAGCTTTGTCTTACACTTCTTACCTGTTCATCTTTTGTCACCTTTTAAGATCACTGTCATCTTTTGAAGAATGAATATTACTATTATGTATAATATGAAATAAACCAAACATGCACACTCTCAATGTAGTCCCAGAAATCTTTTCAGGGGCCCAAAAATATTCTGTGGGTTTTTAAACAGTTATTAAGACAAGCTGCCAAAGATGCTAGCACAGTGCAAATATTACTAATAAGTCTAATGTGCAATGAGATTTGCTTTGTAAATGACCTCTACAGCAAAAATTGGGATGTTTGCTCTCTTCTGGTAGTTCATCTGTTTGGTTGCTATTTGATTTTTAGTAGAGGTGGTCTTCTCTGCTTATCAAATGATCTTAGAAAGTGGGACTTAAAAAAGCAATGGTGAGACTTGCCATAAAATTAGAACAGTTGGTAAAAATACACGGATGCCTTGAAACAGCAGAACTCAGCCTTTAAATGTGCTGGGGTTGGTGGGAGAAGAAAAAATAAGAATGAAGAACATTCATTATAGAACAGAGGTAAGCCTACTTTTGCCTTTTATTCTTTCCTCTATGTACATGATGAAGACAGCCAAAGACAGAGCAGATGAGATCTTGAAAATAATTTGAGTATTTTTCTGCATTCCATTACTTCAAAAAGCATTTTCATTTATTGGAAAAGTGCTAGAAGGCTGACGTGAATTCTGGGAAACTTACCTTCCATGTGACAGGGGAGCAGTTTGATCTGTAGTTTATCCAATATTCTTTGAGAAGAAGAGAAGGAAAAAAAAAAAGATACAAAAAATCCAGTCAAAGCCGAATCTTGAGAAATCCATACAGGAACTGGGTGCAGCATTTCAAGTCGGGCTGCTGTCCAACATAAATGCATGGTGTCCTGGCTCTTTGCTTATCTTAGACCTTCCCACCATCCTCAAACAACAGTGCGGTGACCTTGAACAGAGAATTTTACATAGCAAATTCCCCCAAAAGGTGAGTTTTCAACTGGAGTCTCTCCCAGACTTTATTTACTGAATGGCTTCAGCAATGCTTGTGTCAGCATGAAGGAGGTCAGGACAGGGAAGCACAAATTCATTCTTGTGAATGACTGCACTTCTGTCTTGTTAAAGGCCCTAAAGTACCACATCAAAGGGCCAAGGAACACAATGGGCTCTGTGACATGATAAAAATACTTTAAAAATTCAGGCTTTATCCTTAGACTTCTGCATACTGAGGAATAATGGTGGCTTTGGTTTAGAAATGCCTGGCCAGTATTATTGTCATTAGGTTGAGATGAGAAAAATTCTGGCTCGGTAATGTGTTTGAACTGGGGATGACACACGCAGTGAAGCTGAGATCTAATTGAGCCATAAAAACATTCTCACATACTGAATACAAAGGAAAAAATTAAGCAACTAAATAATGAGGTGGATCCATTCTTACGTAAATAAAGTTCTTAAAGGAATAAATACTGTTTTAATGTACATATCTGTTAAAAAGAGAAAACCTCTTTGATTGCGTATTCCACTTTTCCCCCTTTACTTCCAATGCTTTTGCAACTCAGAAACCCAGGGTAATTTCTTTTTTGAATTGCAAAAACAAGCTCTATCCCTTCCCCCTAGGCCCTGGAAAAGCAGGACACGAATATGGTCTCCACTCCGAAGATTTTTTAGCCTCAATGCAAAATAAAGGGAGAGTGGGTGGACGCAACAAACACAGACCAAGTGGAATAGTGAGATCCTTTCCAAATCAGTCATGAGCAAAAGTTACACATTAGTGGAACAATTATCTAATTTAGGAATAGTGCATCTTTCATAAATAGCACTTTCCACCCCCAGAGAGTTTTACAGGCCTCACAGCACAGCAGAATAACACTTCCTGGGATAAGGAGGAAAGGACAAATTCTTGATTGATTCATAGACCTCTAAAGCCAGACATGGTGGCTCATTGAAAGTGTGAAGAGGACAACCCAGAGATAAACTGGATCCCAGTCACGACTTGAAACAGATGGGAACACTATGAAATAGCCAAATGTCTTGGCTGTCCCCTACAGTGTGGATAAATGTCCCTGGAGACACTGCCTGGGTGTTTGCTTTCAGTTTTTTCTCCTTTCAGCCTGAAGCAGGAAAAGTCAGTCTTGGATGGAAGGCAACACAAAAGAGAAGAGATTCAGAAAAGCTTTTAGAAGTGAGGACCTTGAGCAGCAGACTAAGGTTTTTTTATCCTTATTGCTTATTATTAGATTCCCTTTACAATTGCCCTTCCAATGTCAGTGATTGCCATATGGATTTTGTGGAGAATTATAGGAAATGACAATGCAGTCATCAACAGATGAGAGGAAGGGAAAGATAAGAACCAGAAACATGGAACCAAGGTCTCCAGAGACTGTTCTCACTCTGAGTGCCATTCATGCTTGCTGTAAAGCTTTCCCTGTCTCTTCAAATTATGAAGACTGGAAGTTTTAAAAGTCCAGGCAAAGTGTGTGCAAGTGTGAAGGAGCCTGAGTCAGGCCTACTAATAATGAATCAAAGACTTTGTACTGGACTCTGTCCGTGGGGTGAATCACAGGGAGCAGGATCCCACACTACAGTCTGCGATCCCACTGGTACTGACTGACTTGGAGCTTAAGCAGCAGAAGTGTTCTTTCCAGAAAAGCTCAGCAATTAGCAGCAGTAGGGAAAACACTGTTATCCTAAGCTGGGATTTCTAGTTGTTAGTGTGGGGCTGGGAGAGTTTAAATGACAGCTCTGATTTCTTCTGCTGACCTGGACACATTAAACCTCTTGGAAATCAGCCTTACAACTTCAGGAATGAGCTGGCACCACACTTGCCTTTGGGATCAATGTGCTAACACTCTCAGGCCATTTGTACCAACAGGTTGCCTTAATTCTCAGTTTGTGATAGACATGATTTTAAACATAATTGTTTCCTCTGAATATTCACCAAGGGCCTGGAGATGACATGTTTTCAGCAATTGCAGCAGGAACATCAATAAAAGGAACAGTGCTGGAAAACCATTAGCAGAGAGTACTTTTAACTTTGTTCCTTGAGTACATAGTTTCTACACTGGGCAGGCTGCTGACACTTCTTCAGTCTCCAGATATTTACTGTAGCAGCAGAAATTGAAATTGGTTCAGTTAAAATAAAGGATGTGTGGAGCCTCCAGCTAAACCCAGAAGCAAAGCCAAATGATAAGATGTTAGAGTTACAAAACATACAGTGCATTTTTCTTCCTTATATTTCTTTTCTTGCTAATTCCTGCTCAAAAAAGGAATAGAAGCTCTGAAAGGCCTTTTGAGTGTTTCTGGCCCAGTAAGGAACAGAAAGCAGCATGCAAGCACCTTGTGAAAGCATCTGCAAGGTTTTCAGAGCAAGAAAGATCCAAAAAGCCCAATAATGTTGAGATGAGCAAAGAGCACATGAGGTCTTGGTGTGACCAAGACTTTCTATTTGATTTTGTAGTCAATGGGAGTCTATCAGCAGGACTTCAGTGAATTTCTGAGGCAACCTTTTCTTCTTAGGCTCCCTGCAGCTACACCTATCCAAGTCCTGATGGACACCTGATTTATTCTAATAGTGCTATACTGTATGTTGGAGATGAGTTAGATGCACAGTGAGAGGTAATTCAGCTCAGACTAGAGGCACTAAAAACATATCAAAAGCAAAACTCCAAAGTCCTAGGTAAAATTCACTCAGGTTTTAAAAGTAGCATCCTCTCTGGAATCCTGACTTTAGGTGACTTGGCTGAATTGTTTGGCTAGTGTTTGTTTTCCACAGGCTGCACATTTTAAGCTGTACACACAGACTTAGCATGAGAGTGTGTGTGTGCGGGAAATATTGAATAGCAGTTCTTGATTACATATCACTCAGTGAAGAAGAAAGTGTAGAGTTCCTGTTGTTAACTTGCCACAAAATGAAAGTTTGGAGGGAGAGCTTTTCCCTTTATGTTCCCATTTCCAGTTTCTGCATTGAGATCAGGAAAGGAAGATCACTTACTGATTACTGTCACAGACAAAGTAGAGTTGAAACAGGGAAAATTACAATAGATCATGGCAGTGAGAAATAAAGACAAGAAGATTCAAACAACACCTTCTCCCCATCATAGGGTTTTTCCCAGGCCCTTTACTTCCAAGTCTTCTTTCCCTGAAGGGTGCGCACAGCTCTCCCTGGGAGGCAGTGGAGCCGTATGTACGATGTTTAATCCAGTGGAATATGGGGATGAATGCATGATCATGATGAGGGAAGTGCAGGGTGCTATAGGAACATCCAGGAGAGACTGTGCTTTGCAGATTTATTTTAAGTGTAAAGCTTAGATTATGCCTCATTTAAAAGCTTCCTCCTAATTCATGGACATCAGATCAACTCTTCCACTTCGTCCATTTGGAGTGGCAGATCTACTGTCTCTGAAGAAGTATGGCTGATATTGAGAGACTATGTTTAAGTAGTCATTGTGTCGCTGCTGTTATATCTATGGCACAAGTCTTAATTCCCTTCATGTAACACTGAGTCAAACACAGAGTCACACCCTGGGAGAGTCTTCAGGAACTCTGCAGCCCAACCTCCTGCTTCAAGCTGGGACAACGCTGAAGTCAGACCAAGCTGAGGGCTTCTTCCACTTGGGTGCTGTGG
>NW_009936868.1:0-6862 GCF_000696875.1 Nestor notabilis
ACTGCTGTAGCTGAACCCAGGACACCTTCATATGACTCTGAAAAAAATTAATTCAAAATCTCCCAATTGCTCTCCAGTCTCATTGCTAAGGATATTGGCAGTGACTGGGGTTCTTATCAAGATATGGTAAGTCATACCCAGTGGTTAAGGCCAGACTGAGATCAGAAAAGATATGTTGTACAAGCCAAAGTACACAAGAGACCAAAAGGCAAAGCCAAGAACATTGTCTAATAGTAGGTTTATGCTTGGGAACCCAGGAATCATAAGTGAAACCGCATGAGAGAAAGTGGGAATAGGTACTGAACCTATTGGACACTGGAATTCTTTGGTCCTGTCCAACTGAATACTTAAACAACTCCAAAACCTTGAACAGGGCAGAGTTTTAATGATTTCTTCTGGTCAAGAGCAACTGGTAAGATGCTCACACAGATGGGAATAACTCCAGTCAGATTCATTGGAACACTCCTGGCCTCCTAGGGAATTAACTGTGGGGACAGCTATCTTATTTGTCTGCAAGGAATGTCTGAGGTGGCAGTGCCTGACTATAGTTTGCTTGCCCATACAAAACCTTAAGAAAGCTATGAAAGTAAAAATGTTATCTGGGAAATGTAAATCCCTATTGTAACTTTCACTGGGATATAAAAGTTTCCTTTGTTACTTACGATTCTACTCTACCAGACCTATATTTTGACAATACAGCCATCTTCAGTCTTTAGTATCAGTTTCCTCAGCTGGAGAAAGCTGAAAAGCTGATGGTACAAAAAAGCAAAGGCACTCATTTTGAAATAACAGGACTGAAATACACTCTTCGAGGCACTATGATATATCTTCTTACTGCAGAAATACACAGATTTGCCATGACACAAGAACTTGCAGAAGTTTGCTACAGGAAGGCTATTTATTACCCTCCTTCAGTGGTTTGCCATCTTTTACACACTGCAGCTAAGCACATTGTGTTACTTTTCTCACACAGCCAAAACCCCAGATCTTCTTTATTTAATGAAGCAGCACAGAGCTGAACACCTTTGGCAGGAATGTGTTTTCTTCCCTATAGATACTCTAAAGAACCGAATCCTTAGGATTTAGGACTGAATTAGGGCTGCCTCAGTGGATCTGCAGCCCTATACCTTAGAATACACAGTGAAACCTGTAAGAAAAAGACCTCTGCTGTGATAGAGAACTTCTGCCTGAGATACAGCCACTGCCTCAATATCTAAGGAACAGTGGCATCAGACTGTTTTTCTAGGCTCTCCATTTGCGCATCTGCAGGGAAATTGTGCATACAGTATCTGAGATCTACCTGTGTACCAAGAGAGATCTGTATGTTAAAATAAAAAACATTAAAAATCTGCTGCTCAGGTCCACATGGCAAATTTTAATATTGGTAACTGGATTCTTCACCAGTATCTCTACTTGCTTCACTTGAACTGTTCTCCATTGTTAAACACTAAATCCTCTTTAGGATGCCATTGTCTCAAGAAAAAAAATAAAATCTATTTCTTTGTCAAGCCACAGACTAGTCAGAAAGTCTCAGATGGCAGCTCTGACTTTCTCCACAGGCCTAACTGAATCTGTGACTGAAAGGCAGTGGCATTCCGTCGTCTTGAAAATGAGGGTGGTGTGGTGGGTTTTGGTTTTGGTTTCCTTTTTTTTTTTCCTTTGGAACAAGTAAACGCATATTTTTTATTTACATCTCTTGTAAAATACTTCTCTGGAGTACTATCAACATAGGTGATCTGAATTTGATTACAGCTTCAGCTGCAAGATAGGTCTTCAAATGCACAGAATTACAAAATACAAGTGGTGCTTGACATCTAGCTAATAAATGATTTAGAGCATTATCTCCCAAAAGCATCCTACCCACCACACACTAGGTAGTGTGGCTACTCCTAGTATGTACTCCCAGAGTTGCACTGTTCTGTGTAAAATATCACAATAATTTTGATCAGGATCTTTGACTACAGTGGTTTCCACTCCAGAATCACCATCTCAGCAATCAATCTAAAGACCCACTAGCCTTCCTCCTCTTACTTAGGGTCCTCAAATGGGCATCACTTGATAGCAAATGTTAAAGGATTTCTTTTTGAGGATAGTTAACAATCCAGTGGAGAGAGAATTTACCCAAGTCTGAAAACCTGCTCTGAATTAAAGTAGATTTGTGCTTTGGACTCCCACCTCCTCTCTACTTGCTTGCATCTTTTCTGACTACTGCTTAAGTTATAGACTTCATTTTCACTGCTATATATGGTACTTTTTCGTAATCTTTCCACACCTCATTCCCCTCTCTACAGGAAATATGTCCTTAACTCCATTTCCATCAGCAAACTAGTCTTTACACTGTTTAGTACCTTATTAATCTTGTCCTGTAGAACTTCACTCCTCATTTGAGGTTCCCATGTGTGCATTAACAAAACCCCAAAAAAACAACAAACCAGAATATGCTATTTATTTGAACATCAATACACACACATTTACATCCATACTCACAGAGACATATTTTGCTACCCACTTTTTTATAGTTGCATCTTTAATAAGACTCATGCATAAAAATGTGCCCAAATTAAACTCTTGAATATGTGACATTTAAATAATTCTCGCAGTGTGGCAAAAATAATATCCCTCTACTTTCACCAAAAGGGAAATTATTACCTCAGTATTTCGAATTCTATTTTGTTTTAAAAAAAGAGTATATAGCCCTGATATCAGACATGTATATGCATAGCAAAAGAGAGATGTATATGCTTAATATACGTATAACAAATATAATATGTCATACAACTTTTTCTGAGGAAGCTGAGTGGCAACCTCACTTGTAACTGTTGGTCAAAAGTACCATTATCACTCTCTACCCTGATATTGCAGGAAAGTATTGCAAGGAGACTAATTTGTGTTTATATGCCTGATTTTCTCCAGCCTAGTTTCCTACTTTCAAATTCAATATATGACCAGCCTAGTGAAAGAAATCCTGTGGGATTTACACCAGATAGTAGATTAATACTTTGGCTGATTTTCAAACAAATGTACAATGAACAAGAAGGCTGAATGAAGCATTCCTTTACAGTTCTGGGAAGGAGGGGGAGAAGGACCACAGAGTCTGTGTTTGGAATTCCTTTCTACCAGCAAGTGTAGCAACAGGGGAAAAGACTTTAAATGCCCTTCAGCAGAAACTGGCAGGCAGGGGAGTCAGGGTGAGCCTTTGGCTCACATCTTTAGCTGTAAGATGTCTAAGTATGTTGTCTCTTTCCCGTAGCTGTCAATGTCACCTTTGATCATTAATATATTATCTTGGCAGAAAGATAATCTAACATCAATCCTTAAAACTTTGTGCTTATGCAATGCACATCTTCCCAGTGGTCTCTCAACATACTAACCCAGCTGTATTTCACTTCATTTAATAAAGTACATCAATTAAATCAGCTCTTCTTATGACAGAAATGTTAAGAATCAATCAAGAATCATTTGTTTTTCCTATGTTAACATATCATTTTCTCATATAATTTCTTGCAGCAGTACGGATGTCGTCTACTTTGAAATCACGTTTAAAATATTTTACTTACTGGGGCATTCTGCTATTGAGTTATTGATGGATCTTCAAGGAGATTCTGACAAAGCAAATGTTTATATTGATAGCACAGATGTCAAAGCATAACCAGCACAATGGATTAATTCATGTTCACAGAGAGCATAATCTGATATAATTAAGATTGCCTAATGCTTTCCATTAAAATATCCTCTTTTAAATATCTTAGCGAGACTTCAGCTGCTTAGGTTAAAATTGTCCATGTTGATTGTCTTCCTCGGGCTGATCTTTTTTGATGTCGACAAAACCAGATAAGCCATTTCTCAAAACAAAGTTAGGAAACTATACCTCCCAGTTTAGAGAGTTTTAGGTTTGTTTTGAAAAAGTAATAGACCCATTCTTTGGAAAGGACTGACTGTCTCTCAGAGGGTCACAGGAGCATAACACTAGGCACATACCACTTTTAATCTCTATTAAACATGTTAAAATGTGATAATATCTTCCCAGAGTTTGGAGTCCTAATTGGAGTCCAGCCCAGTGATGTGCAATTGAAACCCCACATGTAAACAATTAGGGAAAAAAGTGCCTCCGTGGCTGGTGATTTGTCCATCAATGGTGGACTACCAAGGAAATCTTCATCAGCTCCCCACTGAATGGTGCTTTCCATCCCAGTGTAGGATTTTACATTGAGAAATAGTATTCTTCTGACTCTCCAGTAACTGTGAAAATTCTTGTATTTTCTCTGTAGAAATACGTCTCATGAAGTGATGAAATTTGCAGAGATCCCTCTTCAGAAATCTCTTGCTTTGTGCCAAGTGTGATTTAATCTAAGATAAGTGTAAAGGTAAATTGTAAAATGATGAAATATCTGCCAATGAATATAGCAGAAAATTCTCCTAAAATAAACAAATATATGACCAAAAAAGAGAAAAAGAGAGAACAAGAGAGTGGGGAAGAGAGAGGGGGAGGGACAGAGGAAGAACCCAGTAATTCAAAACACTCCATATGGCAATTGTTAAATCAGTCAAAGACTTGACAAAATAACTCCTGCTACATTGAACTGATACAAGACAAATCAGACAACAGATCAGAGGGAGCAGATTGAGGAAGTATGGATCCTTCCTTGGCAGTCTGCAAGAGATTCAAAACTTCCAATGAAAGCACTTCATCCTTAAGCTCTGTAAAACTAGGGATGTAATAATTTCTTTTACATTAACACAGTAGTAAGTTAACATCAAATTTTCTTCCACAACAGTATGTCAAAGAATTCAAAAGGATGTACAAATAAAGTATAACACAGTACACTCCACGAAATGAAACTGTAGAAAAAGCTTGAAAAAGAGGTAGGAAAAAAAGATAGGAAAAAAAGATGGGAAAAAAAGATAGCAAAGTCATGCACTGAGGAAATATGGTGGTGAACTGGCCAATTCAACAGCTGTTTGCCTTAGAAGATCTTGGCACAATAGATTTTAAATCTAAAAAATCCTGAGGAGTTGTCAAACGTCCAGGCTTCTGCATCTACTGTCAAGCAAGGGCTCTTCAAAACAAAATTCTTAGGGCTTTTCTGAGCACCAATTTTCCAAGCTAGAAGCAACTCTTACTGTGAATTCCCATTTACTAGGCAAGACTCCCAGGCCTTTTTTGTCTTATGCCAGTAGTAGAACAACTTGAAGCTTGGGTTTGTTTCAGATTGACATTATCTTCACAGATACTGCCAATGAAAGTAATAGACAACATACTGGATTTCAAGAAGCTACAGTGTCAATTGGCTCTACAATCTCATTTACTATGAAGATATCAGATTATGTTCAGCTAGGCTTAATATTTCTGGTTTAGGAAGCGCAGATTGATGCTCATTTATTTCACCATAAGTGTTTATTAAAAAAACAAAAAAAAAGGAGGGGAAGGGAGTGGTGGTGTTGCTCTGGGAGCTGGAAGTTTAAATTTTGAATCATGCTAAAAAATAATAGCTTGACAGAGGAAATTCAAGTTAGGTATTAGTGGGTTAATGCATTCACCCAGGAAGTCACTAAAATTCCCTTGGAAATGCTCAAATGATGGTAGGTGTTTATGTGAGGAAATCTAATACATAACTTGAGTCTTGCACCAAATGACCCAGAAGCTCCCTCCAACTATAAGCTCTGTGAACTCTGACAACTGTAATAAGTGGTGGCACTTGTGGAATTCCTTCCTGCCATGAAGGATAAATTATTATATAAAGGCTGTCACATGTGATACATCATCTACAATTTTTTTGAGTTCTTACTGCAGCTGCTACTTGGAAAAAACCGACCTTTCCCTAAAAAAGCAGACAAAAAAGAATAGAGCTCTTTGACATAATAGAAATTCACTCTAAAGCTCTCTACAAGTACCATTGTCTTTGTCATGTTTGCCTTTGGTGATGACAGCGTCGCCAGAACTGTTTGAAACACCAAAACTCAGAAAAGAAAAGCCATTCTACAGTTAAGTAGAAAACAAATATTCTTGGCAAGATTTGACTCATTCTGCCTAGTAAAAGGTAGTAGAAAGAGCAGTAGGTCAACAGTATGGTTTTGGTTCATTTCTCATAACTGACAAAAGTGAATGGAATGGTGTCATCTTCAGGACAACTCCTGGAATTCAGCAAACTCTTTACAATGCAATGCATTTTTAATGTATTGTTTCTAACACAGGCTACTGGAATACAATAAAATTTTGAGGTTAATGCACCAACATTTCATCTCACTTATTCCCAGTCTTCCCCTCCTTCCATGATCAACCTCATCCCATTCCATTTTACAGGAAGACTAGATTTTACAGCTCGGAGTTTCAAACACTTTAATATTTTCTCAGTTAAATGTTCATTACAGAAAGGACAAGCAATTGCATACTTTGAATATAAGTAAGTTTTCTTAGGGGTTGTACGGAAATGAAAATTCCTGCCTGACCTTAGGATTGTTATTACGGCTCCTGGTCGCAAATGCTCACTTCATCATGACAAATCATGTCATTCTTTCTGTGATGTATTTTCCCAGTTTCATTAATAATAAGAAACTGTATAGTTGATGTCAGACACAAGGTCATACTTGCTACATTGGAGTGAAATACAAAAATTTATAAAGGTTTATCAGCATTCAATAAAATATGATTTATCTATCTTTCTTGTTTCGTAACCTTACATTGATAGTGTAGATAAATATTCTTTGAAACATCCTTAGCCTTCTCAAGTTCTTTCAGCAGTAGAAAAATTCTGTAAAATTGCCATAATTTATCTAATCTCATCATGAATATACAGCTGAAATTTGCACACATGTGTGTTGAGAAAAAGAAAAAAAGAGAGAAAAGGGAACACGCTCTTCGTTA
>NW_009936868.1:6893-19347 GCF_000696875.1 Nestor notabilis
AAGTAATAAATATGTTCATAGCTGCCTCTGGTATACCAGCCACTATAAAATACGGTAATACTAGCATGAAGGAAACTATAAGAAGCAAGAGGTACATTTAAAATGTAAATGACTTTATTTGATTGTATATCTACACTCAGAACACATCAAACCTGCAAACTGAGAAGTGCATTTTCAAAGTGAGATTAGTTCACATTATTGTCACATTAGTGACAAATAATTTTGATAAAGAAAGCATTTAAGTTTCCAGTACTTAGGGGAAAGGAAGCTGTTCTGGAAATGATGGTCAGAATCATTCTAGTTGTCATCCATAATCTTTTTCTTTTTTTTTTTTTTTTTCCCCCCAGTATGTGTTGTTAACGGAAGATAAGAAAACACCAGTTACTGACATTGATTCTCGAATTTCCTGGGCAGTTGCTTCTGTATATTTTTTAATTCTTCTTAATTAGAAAACTTTAATTCCAATTGGTAAAGATTCAGAAATCTGTAAGATCTTCTGTTTTTAAACTGATGGGCTTATAGCTTTTTCTGTCTGGCTCCCATATAAGTAACATTGACAATTGAGACCCAGTTCTTTCCAAAGAATAAGATACTATGCCCTCCCACACCTGAACAAAATTTATAACATGTTTTTGTCCATTTCCTACAATGGCGATGTTTACAAGCAAATTATCTACTTTAAAGGAAAAGATGCTAGAGACAGTAGAAAGTGAAACTGGAGAACAGGCCTACCTGCTAGTTTGAACATAGCAATGAGAATCTGTTCCCTGAATTTCTGGCTTAAGAAACATCTGTGTTGTAACACCAGTTATGTCTTGAACATTTCCTTTAGTGTAGCTGAATGTCTCATGCTTGGGGGAAAATATTTCCATGTATCTGACCTCTGTTTCTTATAAATGCTACTTCTCAATGTCTTTACTTAAAGAGGTGCTCTTTGGAGTCTTTTTAGTTATCATAACCAAGTCTCCATATTCTCTGTGTTAATTCTGTTGTTGTTATCAGCCGGAATATTTGAGGCAGAACTTTCCATTCTTTCTTTCTGTATTGGGTGATCATCAAAATGAATAAATTTAGAAGGACTTCTGAAAGCATATATGAAGGGTGTAGAAATTGGCTTTCTGAAAACAGCAGCATGAAGACTAGATTAATAAATATTTTGGAACTTAAAAGATGCCCAGGAATATAAACATCTAAACCAAGCTCAAAATTAAGTTCATATTTGTGGAAATGTTATTAATGGCCAGCCACTGCCTGGAGATGAAAATGGACTCCTTACAATTTAGCTATGAAGATTAAAAGTACTATTATTCCATTGAAAAACAAAACCAAACAGAAAGAATTAAGGCAAAACAACACTCGGGGGTTTTTTTAGCATTAGAGTTACACAGGCACAAATGGGCACCAAATTATCAGTGCTGTAATAAATTTATACTCCGAAGATCACTATTTCTGCAAATAAAGCTATCTAAGTATTTATGTTGGACCAAGAACCAAACTTTTGTCTTCTTTTTTAATTATTATTAAACATTTTTAATAGTTTCTGTTCTAGCTGTAGAAACTATAAAATTAAAATACACAAAAAAAAATAATTTTGATTAGTAGTCCATGAGCTGAATGTAGTATTAATAGGAATTCCATGGAAGTATCAAAGTATATTTATCTTTGAATGAGCATTTTTAAAATGCTCCAGGAAAACTCACTAGTCGGCCAAACCATAACATTGCATAAATGTAATCAGGAATTTCATCACTTGTATCAGAAATGTAGTTGAAAAACCATAGCTAACTTGTCCTTTATTTCTTCTCATTTCATTCATTCATGCTTTGTCACTGTTATCCCTCATGACCTCTCAACTCATCCCCATGTATTGAAGAAGCTGATTAAAAAGTGAAGTGCTGTACCAGTGCTAGTTACCTGCAGAGTTTAATTGGCTTTTTGTCCCTTTTCTCTACTCTCTCTGCTCACAAGAAGAATAACTTTTCCTCTTGGTTTCTGTCTCTCTTTTATTTTCTGGCTCTCTCACTCTTTGCATTCCTCTTGCTATGCCATTCCCCTACCCCTTAACACTCTTTGTTTCCTCCTTAGTCACATGCAAACACCCACAAACACATTTCATGATTGATGTCAGAAGTTGTCTTATCATAACAAGACTGCAAGCACTCATGGTAAATAATTTTAAATGGAATTTCTTCTTTAAAGGACATAATCCAAATTTGCTTTGACCATTATTGTGAGCTAGTGGTCAAGAAACCTTCAACTTACATTCTACATTGGCATCATATGGTATCTCTATCCATTGACTCATGTACCTAATATGAAATGTCGACCTCTTTTATTTCTCTCTACTTATATCATTCACTAATCTTTATGTGAACCATGTTTGAATTTATATGAGATACCCATTTTATCTTTTCATCTTCTGCACCATATCCTAATCTCCCTCTTGTTTTTCTAGTGGAACTTAACAAAAAGCCTTCATGGTAGCAAAAATGTACCCTGGATCTTACACCTTCCATCATTTCACTTAACAACTCCTCAAGTTCATTAAGTTTGTTTCCCTATAAACCATCTTGAACTGCATAATCAAAAAAAAACCAGCTGTTTTTTCCCACTGTTCAGCACCCATAGGCTGTCAATACATCTCTATAATTACTGTAATACTGCCAGGTGGAAGATACTGTAAAATAAGAATTCCAAGTGGCCAATAATAAGGAAGAAAAGAAGAATGAAAGAACAGCAAAACAATCAGATTAAATTGTCTTTATTCACAGTATCAAATGCGTATTGCACTGTCAGTCATCCACAACATTCAGCTTTCTTTCCAGGACTGTGCATCTGCAGGCAAGAAGAATTAAAGACTTAACATGTGGTAGAATCTATACACAATGCATTCTTTTTCCAAAGCAAAGTATGCCAGTATTTCACATGGTTAAACTCAAACTTGTCATTTGAAAATGAATGCAATACTGAAGAAGAAAATTCAGCATATAATGATAGAATAGCCTTACTGCAATGTGAGCTCTTCTGAAACCAAGAAATTCTTCTACTGAACTTAACATTCCTCTTTTTAATGTCACACAGGTATCTTCTATAAACTTACTTAAATTCTTATGAAATTAATGTTTTAACTAGTCTTGTAAAATGCAAAAATTACATGAAAATATGCCAAATTCTAATCAGCAGTAATACTCTTTGTATTTCTACCTACTCCTTCATGCTTCTGAAATTGTCTTTTAGACTTCAAAGAGAGTTTACTGTTTCTCAGCTGAAATATATCAGCTGTGAACTGATGACTTATAGCACACCTGAGCCTGTCAATATAATGCACCTGTCTCTTCCCTGTGTTTCTGGAGAATAATCTTCTCTTCTGATACCATCAACTGGTTTGCCAAATGAGCTATTCTAGTCATCTGCAATATTCTTCCAGGTTTTATTTTTTGCTTATATGTGTTAGGTTCTGTAAGTAATATCCTATGACACAAAAGTACATATTATAAAATTCCATATTGGAATGATGGGTAGGATATTAGAATGTGTGTCAAGATGGATTATGGGCTGTGACTTTCAAGTGGTTTCATTGTGAATGGCACAGTCACAACAGACATATCCAGTTCAGAGAAAAATAAGTAACATACCTGGTCTTTCATTTTAAAGAAAAACACCAAGTAACACATGTACAAATATCATTTTAAAATCCTTTAAATCACAGGTTTTCTCTTCTCATTCCAATCAGTCCAGGTGCTGTTATGTCGGGAAATATATAGATAGAAAGATAAAGTTTTGCCTGCATACTTTTTGAATTACATATAATGTTCCATAAAATGTATAACCTGGTGATCAGTTTTGAGTTTTATTTTATAAGACAAAAAAGAAAAAAAAAAGAAATATAGTATTGATTAGTTTCCAGACTTTCTGTGAACTGTCAATTTCTACCCATGGTTTTAATAAAATATTTTATAATATAGTTATTTTTGTTGGGGGGTTGTATTTTGTTAAAATAAAAACAAGGCAATAATACATACCTTATGTATTAAATTGTATTTGGCAAAAAGTAGACATTTGTCAATAAACTCTCTTAAGCCTATTAAATCAACATTTGAAAATTAACTATCCATGCAAAATGAGAAGAATCTAGAATCATAGTCTTAGGTTAGGGTTGGAAGGGATCTTAAAGATCCCTCAAACGCTCTGCCATGGGCAGGGAAACCACACCTTCCACTAAACCAGGGTGCTTAAAGCCCTGTCCAACCTGGCCTTGAACACTTCCAGGCATGGGGCAGCTACAGCTTCTCTGGGCAAGCTTTTCCAGTGTCTCACCAGTGAAGATAGTAGGGAAGATTTTTTTCCTAATATCTAATCAAAATTTATCCTCTTTCAATTTCAAGCCATTCCCCCTTGTCCTGTCACTACATGTGCTTGTAAAAAGTCCCTCTCCAGATTTCTTGTAGGCCTCTTTAGCTACTGGAAGGCTGCTAGAAGGTTTCCCCAGAGCCTTCTCCTTTCCAGGTTGAAGAAGTCCAACTCTCTCAGCCTGTCTCCACAGGAGAGGTGCTCCAGCCCTTTGGTCAACTTTGTGGCCTCCTTTGGTCTTGCCTGAGCAGGTGTTTGTCCCTCTTGCGTTGGGGGCCCCAGAGCTGAACACAGTACTGCAGGTGGGGTCTCATGAGAGCAGAGGGGCAGGATCACCTCCCTTGGCTTGCTGGTCATGCTCATTTTGATGCAGCCCAGTCTACAGCTGGTTTCTGGGCTGCAGGTGCACACTGCTGGTTCATGTTGAGTTTCTCATCAATCAACACCCCAAGTCCTTCTCCTCAGGGCTGCTCTCAGTCCATTCTCTGTCCGGACTGTATCTGTGTTTGGGATTGCTCTAACCCAGGTGCAGAACCTTCTACTTAACCCATTTGAATTTCATGAGGTTTCATGAGGTTGCACAGGGCAACATCTCAAGCATGTCAAGGTCCCTCTGGATGGCATCCCTTCCCTCCAGTGTGTCAACCGAACGACACAGCTTGGTGTTGTCAGGAAACTTGCTGAAGGCACTGTCAATGCCACTGTTCATGTTGCTGACAAAGATGTTAAATAGTGCCAGTCCCAGTAGCGATTCCTGAGGAACACCACACGTCACTGATCTCCACTTGAACATCAAGCCATTGACCACAACTCTTTGAATGTGAGTTGGATTTCTCACTCTTTGACTGAGAATATTTTTGATTACTGAATGTATTAAATATATTGTACTATCATCATTAGTATCATTACTTTAGATATATTTAAGCAACAGGACAAAAACACCAGTATATTGAGTTCTAAGCTTTCATTTACACTTAGATTAAAAAATGAAAATATCTGAAAATCCCACCTCTACAAATACGAATTGACAAGGTATTTAAATAGAATACCTAGGTATATCTAAATTTTTAAACATGTACAAATAAGAATTTTTGTCTGTGGATCCATGTTATCAGTGATTCTCTGAACTTGGTTAAAAAGTTCAGATTCTACTTACTTAGTACTGTGCCATTGAGTGGAAACTGGGTTGGATTCATCAGTATTATAGCTTTTATTGAAGCAGTAAAAAACTTTCAGACAGGTATTTGAAAACTGTATTCTTCTGCCCAAAAGATGTTGTGAGTCATCACTCTATTTGAATCAATACGTATTTATAAATAGTTTTAAATAAATGTTATTATATGTCACTAAATCCAAGTCAGAACCTTGGCTGAATGTCAGCTGTTACATAAACACATATATTTAACTTTTAATTCTCACTGACATTGTTAAAATATAATCAAGCTAATTTTTAGAAAACTGGTAGAGATATATGTTCCCAGGAAGAATATCTTCTTTTTGCCAGGTTACAGCCTGAAGCAGATTTTCATGGCAGATTTCTGAAAACAGAAACTTCTAAGAGAAATGCTGACACAACCTTCACTCCTGTATAGTGCTGTGAACTTGCCACTGTAATAATTAAGCAATTAGGCATGACAGAGAGTGTGAGTTTCCTGAGATAATCACACCCCTGGGGTATTACAAGTCATGATCCAGAGATAAGTGTTTTTAATCCCCCAATGGTGTGATTATCTTATGAGAACCACACCCCCTGGAGAAGATTTATATGTCATATAAAAATCTTTCGTGTAAAGTAAAAAGTGCTTGTATTGCAGGAGTAGGAAAAGACTGGATATAGACAGTGCTTTGTGGCTTCCACAAGTTAATGAAGAATTGCAAAATACAGCACCAATTCACACAGTTACCTATCAATTTAGTCCATTTTACTGGAGACTATATCTAAGTAAACTATTGCTGTGTTTCTCCAACCTCTAATGTAGCACATACTGATTTGAAACATTCCTGGAAGTCTTTAAGACCAGATTGGATGGGGCTTTGAGCAATCTGGTTTAGAGAAAACTGTCCCTGCCTATGGCAGGGGGGGGGTGGGGCTAGATTTAGAAAAAACTGCCCCTGCCTATGGCAGGGGAGGGTTGGAGCTAGATGATCTTTAAAGTGCCTTCCAGTGCAAAATTTCTATGCTTTTATGATGATAGTATGATTCTTTAGCAAAGAAGTCCAGTTGTACTCAGTAAGCAATATTATTTATTGTTTGTTTTGTTTATGTTTTGATTTTACTGGTAATGATAGATAGGCTAAATTTTCTTAGCTATAGGATCTTTTCCAACTCCCTTATTAATGTTTTACGCTATAACTTCCCTTGCATCAGCATGTAAAGCTCTTACAGAACAGCTCATCAATGTCACTGTTAAACAGAGAAGCCACAATAAAGCAAGAGTAATCACAAATTAAGCTCTTGATAAAATTTCATTGTTAGTTGTAGTGTTAGACCTGAAGAGATAATATAAGCTGAACAAGTTGGCAGTCAGTCAGCACTCTCTTAGCAAAGCAGACATGCTTTAGTAGAAAGGCAGAGATCTTTTTTACCTTTTCTGAGAAACAATGAAACAAAAAGATATAATAGAGTTCTGAAGTTTTCATCCAGGAAGAAGCAGCAGATCAAAGTAATAGGTGACTCTACTTTGGAATGTACGGAGGCACCCATCTGCCAGCCTAACTCAGTCTCAAGGGAGGTGTGTTGTGTATTGGGGTCTCAGATCACGGATGTTGCTGAGAGGCTGCCTGATCTACTAAGTCCTACTGATTGCTACCCACTTCTAGAGGTACATGTGAGTGCCAGTGATATTGACAGCAGTATCTTGAAAAGCATTAAGAAGGAATACAGGGCCCTGGGAAAGGTGATTACCGGCTCTAGGGTTCAGGTAATCTTTTCATCAATCATCCAGGTCAAAGGGGAGTAGCTTGAAAAAGCCAGACGGATCTGGCAGGTTAATAAATAGTTAGAAGGGTGGTGCCATAGTTGGATTTGGTTATTTAGACCATGAAACTCACTTTGGGAAGTCAGGTCTACTGGACGCTGATGGGGCCAATGTGACAAAGAAAGGGAAGAGCTGCTTTGGCAGGAGACTTGCCAGGCTGGTCAAGGCAGCTTTAAACTAGGTTTTTTGGGAGACGGGGGCAAAGATCCATTTGAACACTGCCAGTCAGATGCCAGCACCTGTAATGAGTGCTCAGAGTGATGTAAATCTCCAGCCAGTGACTCAGCTTTATTCGGGGTTCAGCTCAAATGCCTCTGTACAAACACCTGTAGCATGGGCAATAAACAAGAGGAATTAGAGATGTGTACACATCTATAGGGATATGATATCATTGGAATCACAGAAACGTGGTGGGATGGTTCTTATGACTGGAATGTTGGTATGGAAGGTTATAGGTTCTTTAGGAAAGACAGACCAGGCAGACAGGGAAGGGTGTAGCTTTTTATATCAGTGATAGGCTGGAGAGAATGGAACTCTGCCTGGGGATGGGTGATGAGTCAACAGAGAGCTTGTGGGTCAGGGTTAAATGGAGAACTGAAATGGGGGACATAACTGTAGGGGTCTGCTAGAGGCTGCTCCATCAGGAGGACTTCATGGATGAAACCCTCTATAGATAGATAGGAGCAACCTCGCGCTTGCAGGACATTGTCTTCATGGGGGACTTCAACCACCTCCTCCTCTGTTGGAGGAATGGTACAAGCCCAGCACAAGCGATCCAGGAGGTTCTTCGATTATGTGGAAGACAACTTTCTCTAGCAAGTAATAGAGGAGCCGATAACGAAAGGTGCCATGCTTGACCTCGTGCTCACCAACAGGGAGGGGCTGGTTGCAAATGTGATACTCCAAGGCAAACTTGGCTGCAGTAATCATGAGATGGTGGAGTTCAAGATCCTCGGGACAGTGAGAAGGGAACACAGCAAGCTCACTGCCCTGGGTTTCAAGAGAGCAGACTTTGGCCTCTTCAGGAACATGCTTGGTAAGTTTTCATGGGGTAAAGCCCCAGAGGGCAGGGGGGCCCAAGACTGCTGGTTGATATTCAAGGATCACCTGCTCCAAGCTCAGGAGTGTTGTGTCCTGACTAGAAGGAAATACAGCAGGAGGTTCAGGATGGCCATTGGTGAGTAAGGAGCTGCTGAGAAAACTCAGAAGGAAAAAAGAAGCTTACAGAAAGTGGAAGCAAGGACAGGCAGCCTGGGAAGAGTACAGGGATATTGGCTGGAAAGCTAGGGATCAGGTCAAAAGATCTAAGGTCCATTTAGAATTGAGTCTGGCCAAGGATGTCAAAGATAACAGGAAAGGCTTCTATAGTTATGTTTCTAATAAAAGACAGACTAGGGATAATGTGGGCTCTCTTTGGAAGGAAATGGGAGAACTGACTACATTGGGTTTGGAGAAGGCCGAGGTTTTCAATTACTTCTTTGCCTCAGTCTTCACTGGCAAGTGCTCAGACCACACTGCTCAAGTTTTCGAAGGCAGATGCATGGACTGTGAGAATGAAGACCTTAGGCCCACTGTATGAGAGGATCAGGTTCAAGATCATCTTAAGAACTGAATGTGCACAAGTCCATAGGACTTGATGAAATCCACCTACAAGTCCTGAAGGAGCTGGGGAATGAAGTTGCTAAGCCACTGTCTATCATATTTGAAAAATCATAGCTGTCAGGTGAAGTTCCCGACAACTGGAAAAAGGGAAATATAACCCCAATTTTCAAGAAGGGGAAAACAGAAGACCCGCAGAAATACAGACCAGTCAGTCTCACTTCTGTGCCTGGCAAATTCTTGGAGCAGATTCTTCTGGAAACCATGTTAAGGCCTATGAAAAACAATGAGGTGTTTGGTAACAGCCAACATGGCTTCACTAAAGGCAAATCATGCCAATT
Organism: Nestor notabilis; assembly: GCF_000696875.1. Classification (NCBI taxonomy): domain Eukaryota; kingdom Metazoa; phylum Chordata; class Aves; order Psittaciformes; family Psittacidae; genus Nestor; species Nestor notabilis. Next base: position 16,162 of record NW_009936868.1, read on the forward strand.
TGGCAGCATTCTATGATGGGGCTACAGAACTGATGGATAGTGGCAGAGCAGCTGACGTCATCTACCCGGACTTGTGCAACATGTTTGACACTGACTCGCATGACATCTTTGTCTCTAAACTGGAGAGACATAAATTTGATGGATGGATCACTCAGTGGAAAAAAATTGGCTGGATGGCCGCACGGAAAGAGTTGCGGTCAATGGCTCAATGTCCATTTGGAGATCAGTAACGAGTGGTGTCCCTCAGGGATCAGTGTTGGAACCGATACTCTTCAACATCTTCGTCAGCAACATGGACAGTGGGGTTGAGTGTGCCCTCAACAACTTTCTGATGGCACCAAGCTGTGTGGTTCAGTTGATACTCTGGGGGGAAGGGATGGGATCCAGAGGGGCCTTGACATGCTTGAGAGGTGGGCTGATGCCAGCCTCATGAAGTTCTACCAAGCCAAGTGCAAGGTCCCACACCTGGGTCAGGGCAATCCCAGCCACAGCTACAGGTTGGGTAGAAAAGTGATTCAAAGCAGCCTTGGGGAGAAGGACTTGTGGGTGTTAGTTGAAGAGAAACTGAACATGAGCTGGCTTCAGTGTGTACTCGCAGCCCAGAAAGCCAACCATATCCTGGGCTGCATCAAAAGGGATGCGACTAGCATGTCAAGGGAGGTGATCCTGGCCCTCTACTCTGCTCTTGAGTGATCCTGCTTGGAGTATTGTGTGCAGTTCTGGTTTTCGTCAGTAGAAGACGGGCATGGAGCTGTTGAAGCAAGTCCAGAGGAGGGCCACAAGGATGATCAGGGAGCTTGAGCACCTCCCTTATGAAGACAGGCTGAGAAAGTTGAGGCTGTTCAGCCTGGAGAAGGGAAGGCTGCGTGGAGACCTCATAGCAGCCTTCCAGTATCTGAAGGAGGCCTACAAGGATGTTGTGGAGAGACTCTTCATCAGGGACTGTAGTGATAGGACAAGGGGTAATGGGTTCAAACTAAAACAGAGGAGGTTCAGGTTAGATCTAAGGAAGAAGTTCTTTACTGTGAGGGTGGTGAGGCACTGGAACAGGTTACCCACAGAAATGGTAAATGCTCCATCCCTGACAATGTTCAAGGCCAGGTTAGACAGAGCCTTGGGCAACATGGTCTAGTGTGTGGTGTCACTGCCTATGGCAGGGGGGTTGGAACTAGATGATCTTAAGGTCCTTCCAACTTTAACCATTCTGTGATTCTAAAGTGATCAAAATAATAGTAAAGAAAATATTTTCAAAAATCTCATTGAAATGCTTCATCCTTTTCCAGGAGTTTATAGGAAATAGTGAGAAGTTCTCTAATCATCTTCTCTGTATACAGATCTATACCATGCTCATTTAGTTCCCTCACTTCTTATTATGTGTGTTGCCATAAGCTGTTTCCTGTTCCCAGTGGAAATTAAATTCATTCCACTAAGATTCCAGTTCCTTTTTTTTTTCATTAGAGGTTGTCAGCCAGCCTTCACATTCAGGTTTTATCTTGCTTGCTCTTTAAACTAAAACTGTTAGGATATATCCTTTCCAATCCACTCTACTGTAACTTCCAAGTAGACTTTTTATATTTCCTACCCTTAATGCTGCACACGTCTTTATCTTGTGCTTTGATTTTAGCAAGGTAGTTGTGATGCCAGCAGATTTTAGTCAGTCAAAAATAGGAAAATTAAGTTGCTTATTGTTTATTTTGTCTTTTGAATCAGATTTTTTATATCTTAACTCACAAGATGCATTTCTTTCTCTGTGTATTTCTTTGGAAATTGTAGTAGGAAACTAACTTTCATTAAAGGAGAATGTAAGAGAAAGATATGGATGAAATGCCATAAACTGTAGAGAAAACAAAAGATTTTGATTAGTAGTATGTTTTATTTAAGCCTTGGAAGCGGAAGTAAACAGTTAGCTGCAAGATAAATTTTAGAATTCAGAGACTCAGAGACAGAAATATTTTAGAAGTATTTTTGTTTAAACTTCAGTGTAATCTAACAGTTATCTGAAACCGGAAGAAAATAACAACAAAGGAAGATGTGCGTAGAATTTTTTAACATATAATTGAAATAAGAACAACTTTTATTGCTGAAGAAATAGAACAAACTCATTGATTTGGAAGTTCATCAGAATAACCTCTATATGTAATGAACACAGTGTTTCTTCAGTTCACACCTCTTCTTAAAGAGGAAATTTTATGGCATTTCAAGATCTGATCAAAATATAGCCTTGCTTTCAGTTCCCCTTCCGTCTCTTCCCTAGTTGCCATATTTTAGTTCACTAACGATAACCTTCATAAATAGACTCCAGACACACTTCATACACTTCTCAATGAAAAAAAGTCAAATTGTCAGAGCCCAGGATGGTATTTAATCTCACTTTTGAAAGGTAGATACAGCTTTTAAACAAAGGGATATATTTTTTCCAGTTAAATACTTTGAATGCTTTCATTATTCATTATATCATATATTCATTACATCATTATTCATCAAAATGGTTTGAATAGTTCTAATAAATAGGTGCTTTTATAGGTACAAAAGGGCATTACTGGAGCCACTAAACTAACCCTTAAATCTGCATCAAAATGATCCAGCATTTTTAGTGCCTTTGTAAAAAGGTTACCACAAATGTAATTTTCTAATAGATCATATAATTGTATACACTTGCGGCTCCAAAAATGCTAAGCACTGATTCACTGATATAAAAAACTGCAAAACAGCTATTGATCCTTGTTTGGTGGCACTTTACTAAAAGAAGAATTATTCTGTAATCTAAAAATCACAAATTATCCATGAGAATACTGAGCAACTTCAACGGCTTCCTACAGAAAGACCTGAAATACACGTGTCGGTTGATTATATCCTACACAGGCTCACTCTAAGTTTATGCCTGACAATTGGTAATGCTGGAAAAACAACAATAAAAATTTTCTGACATTATATTAGAAATCTTCTAGATATCTAAAGACATGGCTGACATTTTAACTTTTCACAGTTCTTGTGCTGCTGCCATTATTACGCTTTTCATTACTGGCTCAGTAACACAAATCTGATTTAATACCAGATGGACCCCAGAGTAACTTAATTTAAGCACAATTGAAGTATTCCTGGACTCTCCGGTGTTTGGCACGGTTGTAGTTTTTGGAATGACATTTACTGATTGAGATAGAGTGAATTTGGTTTGATTTGTACACT
>NW_009936868.1:19378-25259 GCF_000696875.1 Nestor notabilis
TGACTAAATGGAGATCTCAGGCTCTAGGCTGACATGTCTATCCTCTAAAAAATAACAATCCCCAATTTAGCTTTGGATAAGGTACTACGCAGAAAGAGATAGTTGACTTTCTGGATGATATTGTTTAGGGCTCCTGCAGACTGGTTGTTTCCGGTACTGGACACAGGTCATGTATTGCTGTACTACGCTGCAAAAACACTGCACTGTGGTCTTCCCTTCAGCATGAAGAGATTTGTCTGCTCCAGAAGATTTATTCCAGTCCTTATATTCACTATCATTAGTGTTTGTTAAGGTATATCTACACTGAAAAACTGTGACACTAAAGCCAGTGCAGAATTTATCAGAATAATACACCTCAGCTTGTTACTCCGTCTCAGAAGGAAAACATTCTTCGGGTTAACTTTGGTCTATTCTGTGGCTATGTCTGCCTAGCAGTCCACTAGAAGGTGTAAATATACTGTTAATTTCATTGCAGCTGCTTAAATGTTGTAGGTACTGACACAAATACTAAAATCCTGGACATTGGTTTAACCTGCCTGGTTTTCTTTAGTGAGAATGGCCATTCCCAGAGTATCCAAGAAGCTTCTAAAGAAATGCATAAAATATTCACAGAATTATGGACTCAAACAGGTTGGAAAAGACCTTTAAGATTATCAAATCCAACCTTTACCCCAGCACTGCCAAGTCCATGTCAGTAAGGGCCTTTTTATTTATCTTTTTTTGTTGTTGATCTTTCATACACTAAAACCAGCAAGAAAATCCTAACCCTGCTGAAATCTCCTGAACTTCCATAAACCTGGAAATTCATCTCCTGTGCATCTGAACAAACAAATGTTTTTTAATACACTGCTGGTTATTTTGAAAGCAGTAATAAGCATAAAACAATTATATTTTACATAATAATGCAATAATGTAACTTATTATATAATTAATTGTTAATTTATGTAATTATTTGCAGCATAATAATAGGCTTCCAGGAAGGTCTTGATTTTTACCTCTTCTTTTTCTTTTTCCCTCTCCCTCTTCCCTTTATTTAGCTTTTCCTCTCTTCACATCACATCTTAACCTCATAATACTTGGGTTCTAAGCCATCACTTTGCATTAAGCTGTGTCTTATCAAGTTGTTATATTAAATCATGTTGCCATGTACAGAAAAATCAATGCCTTCCCAGACCAGATTCCCACAAAAACACTTTCACAGCCAAACCTGTGAAAGTTTCATATTTGCTTTCAGATTTCTTTCAGTAACTAAAGTGGTAGCTGGGAATGGCATTAGAAAGCATGAAAACAACATATGTCTGGTATGTAATAGCAGGGGGGGTTAAACTCCCTTATTTGTAGCCTTCCAATTTGCTTGCACCAATTTACATCAAATCTCTCTTGGGCTGACACAATTATTGGCTCTAAGGCTGAGACATTGAAATAGAAACTCAGAACTGCCAGAAACAATAATGACTGGCAAAATGTCCCAAGAGAAAACGAATGAAAAAAAGGATTTGCTAGCTTTCCATGACTGAATCGTGTCACCACTGTGGCACATGTGGGTAGTAAATCTAAACCTAAATATTAATTATGTTCATTTAAAGACATTGTACTGCTAAGCTTTAAGAGTCATAGTATTTTTTCATTTAAGAAATATAGAAGAAAATAACAGAGGGAAAAAAAGGATTTATGGAATGAGAAAAGAGGAATCTGGAATACAAGTTTTATTTTATGTATAGTTCTTCAAAAAAGGATATGTGTCTCTTTCTTGTTGTATGCTTTTGCATAGCAGCAAAAATATCAGAATCCATAAGTGTCTCTGTGATGTGAAGTCCAAGTAAAATCAGAAAACCTCTTTCCACAGGGTTTATTGCACCATTTAGCCTGCTCAATTCAAATGAGGTTAGTGGATTTTAATAACATTTTAATATCCTTTCCCTCTTGGACTTCTTTTCCCTCTTGGACTTCCTTTCCCTCAGTGTTTGACATCAAGTAGATGTGAGATTAATAGTAGGAAAGGAATACTTAAGATTAACCAACTTTTCTTCCATCTCTAATTGTACAAACATTCCAATGATCTGAAGCAAAAAACCAAATTGAACTATTGCTCCATTTAAAACACATACCTCTTCACTGCTGCTCATAAGCTGCTGTCTGCTTTATCTTTCTGCAAAGATAATGGTAGTACTGAAGTACCACAGCATCTACCTTGAAGTTCAATAGAAAAGGCTGGAAGGAGTGTCCAAGGAGAACTATCTAGACAACTATGCAGATAATATCCAAGTAAGAAGAACTGGAAAGAGGTAAGGAAAACATCATAAATGATATTGAAGGGTCAGTGGGAGAATAGAGAAGTAAAGTTATACCTTTTGAAAGAAATTGGGGGCAGGGGGAGGGGAGGAGAAAGGACAAAAAAAGTGAAGGGATCGCAAACTGAGAGAAGGAATAGAAGGAAAATAAGAATAGCAAGAAATTTCAAAGAGGAACGAAAACCTTTGTAATAAAAGTGTATTACACAAGAGAGCTGACACAATACTGCCTTCAGGTTCAAAAAAGGTGAAACCATTGAAAAGCTGAAAATAATAGGCTTCTCCTTTAGCTTGTGTAGTAATTTGTCTTTAGAAGTCCCTCTCTGGCTGCCACAGCATGTCTACCCTTTTCTGTTTCTACTTCCTTTTGCCCATCATGTCATTCATTGGGTCTGTATTCACTGACTGTACGACACTGTGAAATGTAAGTGAAATAGAATGCTTAAGCAAACTGTAGGCTTTCAACAGAAACTTTAGCACAGGGAGCAGCAAACAGCTACCTTTCAGGACTGTTCAAATATAGTTGATCCAATATTAGGCAGGAGAATGAACAAATGTTTCCTTGCAGTCCCTTCACTCAGCCCTACAATTTCAGCACAAAGCAGCACAGGGTTTACTTATCTGCGTTTCTGTCTCCTCCCATTGCTGCTTCAGCCACAGTTCACTGTACTTACTCTTGCCTTTGTTTTACCCGTAGTGGAAGGCTGTGCTTGTACGAGTTTCTCACAGCATGTTTAGCATAAGTAGACCATTGTGTCCTAGGAACATGAGAGCTTTTCTGGCTTTGCTGATGAGTAACTTTTTTAATTAGTTTATTAGATAACATGATGTACTAGATTTATTAATTTATTTTTTATCTAGTAAGAAGAATATTTGGAGCTTGTTATTCTGACCTGATGTGTTTTTCCCTCTTGGTACATATAGCTTTAATCACCTACCAGACTTATAACAATCCCTGACAGCGAGTTTCCAATTTTCTGCCACTCTCCCTTACTTGACAAAGAATTCAGAAGTTCTTGAATAAGAACTTGTATTGCCTCTGTAGCCTGGACACTTTTTGTGAATGTAAACATTGTGCAGTGACAAAATTTCTGAGCATGGAATTTCAGTTTTTATTTTAATTCCTCATATTATATTCTACTCCTAATTTCTCTTTGATTTAGCATCCTTGACCTTTGCTTTTCTAATTAGATGTCATCATAATATTACCCTTCATTTGTCTTTCAAGCCCCTCTGCACTATTTACCTGTGAAGGGCAAGGTGGAAAGGAAATGTGGATAAAGGTGGGACAGAAATTCCACTGCAATGTTTGCAGATATACAAAATACAACAGGATCATACCACTGCTCAGTAGTGTCTTACTTGCCCTGTCTCTGTAGACTCTCCTTCTCTTTCTGAGGAGACATAACAGAACAGGAGATGAAGTGAAAGAAATTAACAAAATAAATTCACCAAGATGAAAGGTACCAAGAAGATGTTACAAATCTCCAGTGTATAGGAGTCCTCCCTCCGCCTCCAAAACTCCTCCCAGCTGCATTGTTTAGAGCATGCACTGAATAATGAAGACACACCAAGACTATAGTGTAAGCACAAACATAAGTGTTTGTCTGTAAGTAAAATTGTTGTGTTGCCAATACTAGACAGCACAGAAATATTCAATATAAAGATTCAAACATGGTAGCATGAATCATAATCCTCCATTCTGGTTTATTTTGGTTTAATCTAGTGCCTTGATTGTGTTTTAATATTGTTTTTTAGTGTAGAGTAAAAAACAAGCTGAAATACAAGATAAGCTTAGCCACTGAGCATGTTCAGTGTTGTAAGTAAAGCAGACATGCCAGATGTTTAGAGATTACTGGGGTAAGTATAGAGGGAAAAGACAACATAGAAAAATCTAGCTGCATGTTTTGTCTTTGCAGATGATCAGAAAGAGCTTTCCTTTCCCCTGATTGAAAGGCTCTTTGGTATCAGCTAGAATGACTGGCTAGCACTAAAACAAATCTTTGGAGCAGCTCATCTTGAACCAAATACAACAGATAGAAAGTTGGCAAAACGCAGTTCTACAAACACTCTTGTGTTGCTAAATTACATGTAATTTGGGTGAGATTTTTATTCCCTTTTCCTTTTAACTAGCATCACAGCTGTGAAGACAAGCGCCATAGCTCTTGAATGCATTAGGCAGAGACCTTTCTCCTACCTCATTAATGAATCTTCAGTTTCTTGTATACTGCAATCTGTGCCTTGCCACTTTGCTCACATTAGGACATCTTTTTCATTCAACTGCCTATTTCAGTGGCACACACATATATGTTACTATCATGCTCACATTAACACATATGAAACAACAGCCTGAGGGGATGTTTACCTTGACCTTTGCTTCTTTTTCTTGCTAACATACATTCCTACCCACTTCATTTCTGTCTCTGCTCAAGGTTCCCTGAGATTATTTTTACCCTATTCAGTGAGTGCATAGTTTTTATTTGTTTTTCTGGTCATAAAATAATTCCTTTCTAGAACAATTAATGGAATGGAAAAAAAGTCTGTCATAATACAGAAAACAGAAACTCCTGCTTCAGACCTATAAGAATAAAAAGCCACTCACTTGTTTGTCTTTTCAACCTTGTTCAAGAGGCTAGAAGCTCAGCCTTTGCATGCATTAGCCTGGTCCCTTTTAAACACACATAACAAAATCTGCATATAATCATTTCCAATTAAAAACATGAACATGGGTCTTATTTCTCATCTGTGCTTAGCAACACAGTGGACAACTCTTTTATCTTCCTGATCCTTTATTTCCACCAAGAAAAACAAGGACAGCCCTGTTGGCAGATCCCCTCGTGTTGACCAACCAGGTGGCTTTTGGTGAATGTGTATCCCAGTGTTTGAAAGTCCCACCACCCATTGCTCTCAGTGTAGTTTTTAACAGCTACTACCGTTCGATTTTCCCAGAGACTGGTGAATGGTAGGGGATGTGACAGACCCACTCAATGCCATGCTCTTTGGCCCAAGTGTCTATAAGGTTGTTTCGGGAAATGAGTCCCATTGTCTGACTCAATTCTCTCTGGGGTGCCGTGTCACCACAGGACTTGTTTCTCAAGGCCCAGGATAGTGTTCTGGGCAGTGACGTGGGGCACAGCGTATGTTTCCAGCCATCCGGTAGTTGCTTCCACCATGGTAAGCACATAGCGCTTGCCTTGGTGGGTCGCAGGGAGTGTGATATAGTCAATCTGCCAGGCCTCCCCATACTTCTACTTCAGCCATCGTCCTCCATACCAGAGAGGCTTTAACCGCTTGGCTTGCTTAATTGCAGCACACGTTTCACATTCATGAATAACCTGGGCAATAGTATCCATTGTTAAGTCCACCCCTCGATCACGAGCCCATCTATATGTTGCATCTCTGCCTTGATGGCCTGAGCTGTCATGGGCCCACCGGGCTAAAAATAGTTCACCCTTATGTTGCCAATCTAAGTCCCCCTGAGCCACCTCAATCTTAGCAGCTCTATCCACTTGTTGGTTGTTCTGGTGTTCCTCAGTGGCACGTCAGTGGCCCGACTTTTGGTACATGAGCATCTACGTGGCGTACCTTCA
>NW_009936869.1:0-36592 GCF_000696875.1 Nestor notabilis
AGGGATGGCAGGATGGAAGGAGGATTCTTTTGCCTCCCCGACCCCACACCTTGAGATGATAAGGGAGAGCAGCAGGGATGCTCTGAGTGCTCACGCAGCCCTGACAGGGAGGAAAAGGAGGGCAGCAAGGGCCCGGGCATCACTGGGGCTCCTGGAGGCTGTGTCCTGGGAATGGGGACATCTCCCTTCCCCTGGTGATTCCCCCATGCTCCTGGCTTGGAGAAGGGTGCCTGGCCATAAAGCATCTTTATGTGCTGCACTAACAGTAGCTCTCATGCAAGGGCAGTACTATTAAATCATTAAATCGGCCAAGAAGGACAGTGTGTGTAGGGGCCTCCAAAAAGTGCTGGTTTTTTTGATTTAAACTGGCACAGCACCAAGCACCCACACCACAATGCCTGCAGTTAGAGCTCTGACTTGCTGCCACTGCTTTGCCTCTTTCTGAAACTGGGGTTATTCCCATCAGGCAACCCCCTGTACCATGTTCTGGCCCAGGCTGGCCAGGAAGAGGCCTGCTTTGGGACGGGAGGTGTGGAGGTGAGCCCCTTCCCTCATCTGTTTCCAGCTGGCATTTATGTGACTGTAAGGATGCTCATGGTGAGGATGGAACTGGGGCTTACATGACAATTGCTCACCCAGCATGGTGGTGGTGAATGAGCTGGTTGTCTGACTTTAGCTGGTTTCGTCTGCAGTCAGACTGAAAGCCAAGACCATGCCAGCATGGAGATGCCACAAGCCTTGATGTCCTTTTCTCTACAACTTGAAAGGCCGGTGGACTACAAAGTGCTTTTGGGTATAATAGCTAAATATTAGAGCACGAGCACAGTTCCCTCTCCGGTCTTTAAGGATGAAGACATTATAAGAATGGACCTGAGTGTGCAGCCACAGGCAGACTCACCCGTCCAGCTCGCTCCACCCAAGGGGCTTGCTTTGAGTAAGAGGATAAATATAGAGGCAGTTCTGGCCTCTGGCTGCTCAGGGTTAAAAGCTGGCAGCTGAGGTGGCTCAACTCTGCTCTGGAGATGATCCCAAGGTCAGGACATAGTGGTAAGAAGCAGCAACATACCCATTTCTACTGCAGGAAAAACAGGGGAACCACAGCTACATTGCAAGGGTAAGGACTGGGGTTTTCTGGGTGCATCTAACCCACATCTAGATCCAGCAGTTGAAGCATCCCCAAGGGGCAAACCACCAACACACAAACCTTGAAACCTCCTGTAAGTCCAAATCCATCATTTCAGAGAGGGGTAAAACTTCAAATGGGCTCCTAAATTCTGTTTTGCATCAGGCATCACAACATATCTCAAGCAGGTTCTACCATCTTCAGCGGAGGTGGCAAAGAAGAACATGTAAGCTTAAACCCCAGCAGCAGCCCTGCTCAGAACCAGCAATGAAACATCACCTTCCTAGGCTGACTTTCACCAAAACAGGAGGTAAAGCTGCTTCAAAGGTGCACTCACCATGCAGGTGCCTGCTTGTTCTTGCTGCTCAGTAGGAATATGCCAAGGCAATGGACTTTGCCCTTGGGGTGGGATGATCCTTCAACTAGCAAAGCCTCAAGGCAATTTCCCCACCCATCGCTGTGTGGCACATGTTGCCCATCCTCTCCTGGCAGGATCTGCCTCCAAACCCAGAGCAGAGCCAAGGTGTGGTGCAGCACTATTCAGCAGGTGATAAAAGAGCTCACCTGGTGAGGTTAATAAGCAGCAACAGAGATTGAAAGCCTCTAATTGCAAAGTAATTTGTTTCATGCATAGCAGCAAAAACTGGAAAGTGAAGCTCTCTCTGGTGAGAATTGCAATTTTCAGCTTTCAGTGCAGGTGTGTGGAGTTTCAGTAGATGTAGCTTGAAATTATGGGCTTCCTGCAACAGTCCAGTCTCCTCTTTTGGCACAAGACAGTCATGGGTTTGGATGGTCTGGAGACAGCAGGAAACCATCCTTTCTTGTGCTTCATGTTACAGTGGGATTGTCTAACAGAGGTACCTAAAGAGCATCCCATCACTGTGTGATCCTAGTGGTGTCCTCCAGCATCTTTGGGGTATCAGCTGGTTTATGCCACAAGGAAAGGCCTGAGTCACAGACCAATTGACTGATGTGTCATGTCATGGAAACTGTCTGGGGTAGAAAAGGAAGGGGAAATCCTTGATTTCCTAGGTGCAATGGTTCAGCACCTCTGTAGCCTTTGAGACCCATCATGCAGAAGGAGAGCTGGATCATCATACCTGGGAAACCACAAGGTGTGTCCTCATCAGATCCCTTGTAAGGACATTCATTTCCTACCTATCTAGGACTACATGCACAACACTTGCCCGAAAGGAAGTTCAATAGGATTTGGTACAAAAGCTTAACAATTCCTGCAATGGTGGGAGATATTCCTGCTACATTTCCTTAATCCTCCAATTCATGATACCACATTTGTAGTAAAAATAAGTTACTGGTCTGAGTAATTTATTACTAGGAGCCTGATGGAACTAACACAGAACTCAGAAATAGGGACTGTTGTAACATGGAAGGGCAGTGGAGCATTGTCCCTGTCAACAGTGAATTATGAAAGCTCAACCAGAAAGAACTTTTTTCCTCCAGAACTGGACAAAGAGTTTGCTCCAGATCTTGGGTTCATCACACACCTCCTTCCTAGAAAAACTCTGACTACATTTGGGCTGTTTCCTTGGTAGCAGTGTGGTGCCCTGAGCTACAAGCACAGTAGAGTGAAAGAGATGGTCTGTGGAGGGTTTAGACCAGCATTTGCAGACTATTGGGGTCTGTCAGGAGAGAGGAATGGAAGTTCTCAAAGTGTCTGCAGACCTCAACAATAAGAAAACCTATCCAGGGTGGAAGAGTGGAAAAAGCCTTCAAAGGGAAGATTGTGCTTTTGGGATCTTTCCTTCCTTACAGTCTTGCCTATTTCAGGTAAATCAGTGAGGTGGGCCAGCAGAGGCTGTTAAAGGGCATCCTGGATGAAGAGCAACTGTTGTCTGCAGTTATGTGGCATTGCTTCCAAAGCTCTGCAGCCACAGTTGACCGAGCCCTGCAGCACTCCCATAATGCTGGGGAGAGCTGCCAGCCTTGTTTCACAGGGAGGCAGAGAATGAGTGCAGAATGGCAATAAGGGTTCTGCAATGTGTGAGAAATCCAACTAATATACTGGGGCCACCACCCCAGGAGGCAGATGTACCCTGCTGGGTATACAACCTGGTGTGTCCATACCTGGGACAGCTACAGACAGACGCTGGCAGCTACAAGACCACCAAGTCTGGGACCACTAGCCCAGGGAGGACACCGAAGCCTGACAAAGCATTGCAATACATGCAGGCCTTTCTGCTGGCTCAGCAAAACAGCTGCTGAAGCCCCTACCAGCAACATTAAAGCCTGCAGAAGGATGGCTGCATTGCAGTGCAATCATCAGGAGTTTGCCTCCAGGAGTCTGCTCTCCCCTTCTTCCTTTCCCAGACATACGCACTGTTAAGCCAGAATTCCTCTACAGCACCCTTTCAGGAAACAAAGCGATTCACCTGATGGACATTCCTCTCTAAATTTCCCAGTTATAATTTAACAGCAGCATCCTTCAAGGAGCTTCTGTAATTTCACAAGGTCTCTGGAGTTGGCAATACCCAAACAACACAGCCTGGTAACAAACATTTAGTCTGGAGGCAGCAAAGCTGCTGTCATTGCAGTGATTAGAAGCAGGTGATAGCTGCATTTCTTCCAAGCTGGTTCCTATCATGGCAAGTCCCAAAAAGAGAACTGTAGCCCAAATATTTAACTTTGACACACACAAAGAAAAGCCTCCAGCAACCAGATGCCTCCGCACCAAAACACCACCACTCTGATTCCTTTTTATTGGCTCCTGATAACAAAGCAGGGAAGAAACACCATGGCCTTGTGCTGGAGAACCGCTGTTGACAATTCATTTCCGCTCTCGTTAGCAGAGATTAAAGCATCAGAATCCTTTACAGGGAACGTGGTGATAGGACTGTGGGTGCCATCAGAATGTGTGAGCTGTTACATGAACATTTGTAGTATTTTCAGAAAAGCTTAATGAATATTGTCTACCCCAGAACTGCATTAATTAGCACTAACGGGTTGGAGGAGATGTCATGTCATGAAGCAATATTCACACTTACACAGCGATTTGCATCCATAAGCAGTGCAGTGCTTTACAGGAGTCAATGTCATTTCCCCACGTATGGTACATCTGAAACCCATGGAAGGTGAGGAAAATGCTTTCAAAGAGTATTTAGGATTTGCTGAAGGTACCTAACTGCCTACCTCCCTGTAGGAGGTGTTCAAGGGCCTCACTCCCATGGATTGCACAACTCTTAACTTGTAACATTTGAGTGGCACTAAAGATTAAAAAGCCCCAAAACTTTTGAAGTAATGTGGACCTAAGTAACTTGGGAACTGAAATCCATTTTCAGAGATTATATAAGATGCCAGGCACATGAATCCCACTGTAAATCACTGCAGCTGGCTTATTCTAACCACAACAAGGATCAGCCAGCCCTAGGAAAACAAAGCATAAGGTTATCCTATGGGTTAATTCATGTGGTATATAGTTCATGGTATGGCGTGGTCACGTCCGCTCTGATGTAGGTTGGCTGGAGAAGAAACAATGGCCTCATCTCTTCTCATCTGGGACAATGTTCATCATCCATGCACTGAAAATGCCTCAATGCTGGGAATCAGAAAAGGGATTGATGTGACTCAGCTGGTCATCTAAACCAGCAGGCTGTCCTCACTCACTTCCATGGACCAAAGCCAGCAAGAGAGAGATGGAAGGTTACATACACCATTACCAAACATGTCCTCATCACCTCATTTCCCCCCTGTAACAGGTTGGAATGAATTGTGACCTTGCGATAATTCATGCTGAGAACTTTGGAAACCAGGTGGAAACCACAGGGATCTCATTCAGAGAAGTAAAATGCAATTACTCAAGAGCAGGACCTGATTCATATACCTGGATCTGGACCTGCAAACAATTTAGGAGATAAGACATACAATACTCAGTGCACTTCAAACTGGGAAGGTCTCCAAGTTTGCTCAGTGAACCACGGGATGTTTCTGGTTAAGCCTTCCACAGAAACATTTCACTTCTGAGATGAACCGTGGGTGTTATTTCCCATGCCATGCTTTCATTAATTTCCAGGACAATCCCTTAAGTAATTGGGGCACAAAAGGAGGGGGGAAAAGGAGAAGCAAGACTTCAGCTTTGGACAAAATAAGCCTCCAGGGCATCTGATTAATTTTCACACAGACTCTGCTTAAAGGACCTCAGAGAGCTGAAGGGGGAAGTAAGAAGACCTTGACGTTCCCAAAGAGCTGGTGCAATAAATCCTCCTTTCATTAGGCAAAGAAAGTGCATGCCAGCAGGATTATTTTGCAGGCAAACAAAGCTTGGTCTTTGCAAGGCAGCTGGAATGGATGGTGGGGACAAGCCAACTCCATCTGGTTGGTGCTATGACCTGCGGGCTGGCAAATCCGGCCTGCTGCCTCCAGCTCCAGCCTGAGGCTGGTGTGGAGAGGGACAGGAGGCACATATAAGTCGCCCGTGTCCCAGTTACCTCCGGGTAATCCCAGCATCCAAGAGGCCAAACAAAGCAAACAGCTGAAGTGTGCATAAGGGACTGAAGATGAGCCGGGTGTGCCACCAGCCATCGCTGGGTGACCCATGGCTCGGTGGAGTGATGCTGGGGAAAGGGGATGTTCTTGCAGCTCTCCCACTTTGCACCCACCTGGGGCTGGGAGCAAGGGGAAGAGAGAAGGAAATCTTCCTGATGGAAAGTGCTGGAAGCCATCCCTGTCCTTGCAGGAGGAATAGAAGGGATGGGGGAGGTTCTCTATCTGCTGGAGGCTGGGTCCTCACCAATCCCTTCTACACTCCCATGAGGCAGAAGGGACGCATGGGACCCTATTGTCCTTCAAAGCTGAGCAAAGCTCTACCTCAGGAACTTCTTCCTATTCACACAATATTGCTGCTTTCACCTCAAATGGCCTGAAAGCAGAACAATGCTGGAAGGAGCAGATGTGGAGAGGCCCCTTCCATCCATAAAAAGGGCTGGGCGGTGGTGGGAGATGGGAAGGTCTTTCCCCAAGGGAAGGGAGGAGGAAGGGCTGCTGGAAAAGGGCGCTGTTTGGCTGGATGAGACCTGGATTGAAGCTTGCAGACCACTGACATGACTGCAGTGCAGACAGGAATAAAATGCAGATAATAAGAGAAAACCTCATTTCTCCAGAAGCAAATGAACCAACCTCATCTGTGCAAGGGAGCTGCTGAGTAAATGGCAAATGACTAAATGGCATTTAAATGGCAGGAACCTGGGAACAAGGCTGGAGACAGGTGAGATTGTTCTCCCTACACCACCTTCAGATGTTGCAGTTGACTGGTGCTGCTGAGAGCCACCCAAAAGCCTTCTTGGATGACAAAAGGCAGCACAGGTACTTGTGAAGGACATCAAATGAATCAGCTGAGAGATCCAAGCCCAGAAATGTGCCTCCTGTTAAGTAAAATCTTACATGGAGCTACGTAATGAAGTACTTTCTCTTATATAGAAGAATAAACCAAACTAACTGCCATTTGTTTGGCTTTTGTGCTGAAGTAGCCTTTGTACATTGCATGATTTGAAGAATATTTTTGTAGTTTTACACTGCCTTCTACTGAGGACTCCAAAACACTGGTTGGAAAACTTTCTATTCCAAAGAGTGCCACGTTCTGCAGAAAGTCCTGAGAACATTCCAAAATGGCATTGAAATAATTATTAACCTAATAAATTTAACAAAAGTCCAAAGCTAGTTACACAATGTTTCAATCACTGCAACATTAAAAAAGGGTTTAAGAGATACTAAAGTAACAGTCAAATGACAATTTTAGCAATTAAAATTCTCAACAGAAAAGAGCTTGGTATAAGCTTGATTTCCATTTTCTGTCACTTTGTGGTCATACTTCTTTATTTCTTTAAATCATAGAATCATAGAATAGTTAGGGTTGGAAAGGACCTTAAGATCATCTAGTTCCAACTCCCCTGCCGTGACCAAGGGCACCACACACTAAACTATGTTGCCCAAGGCTCTGTCCAGCCTGGCCTTGAACACCTCCAGGGATGGAGCATTCACAACTTCCTTGGGCAACCCATTCCAGTGCCTCACCACCCTCACTGTGAAGAACTTCTTCCTTATATCCAATCTAAACTTCCCCTGTTTAAATTTAAAGCCATTACCCCTTGTCCTACCACTACAGTCCCTAACAAAGAGTCCCTCCCCAGCATCCTTGTAGGCCCCCTTCAGATACTGGAAGGCTGCTATAAGGTCTCCACGCAGCCTTCTCTTCTCCAGGCTGAACAGACCCAACTTTCTCAGCCTGTCTTCTTTACTCTGTTGCTTGCTTGCAAAACCACGCTAAGGAAAGCTCCTGGCTGTAGTAGGAAATAGCTGTTCTAGCCAAAGCTCTTATAGGTGTGAGTAGGGGGTAGCCTAATTTCAGACGCAGGTGTGGTTTTTCAGGTAACCTTTTCTTATTGAAAGTTCTCACTGTCTCTGTGAGGCAAGATCATTATCCAAGTTGAACAGATGGGAAAAGGGAGTCATGGAGAGATCAATTTACCTGGGAATGATCCCGTATCAAATTGGAGAGAGACACCTGGGAATAAATCACAAGCTTTGTGACACCAAAGCCTTTGTGCTAACTCGAGACCCCTCTTCTTCCCCCAGCTGATGAATCAGTGATTAACAAAGGCTGCTCCATTTCTGACAGTTTAATCGGTGATTTCTATTTTACACTTTGGTTCACTTGAGCTTTTTAATCTTTATGAGGCAACCCTTGCAAAGAGAGGAAGCAAACACGAAATAAATCTCAGAGCAAGTAAACTCTCATGTCATAGAAGTGCAAAGAACAGATCTTATTTGCCAGAAAATATTTATCTGACCAATAATGTTTGCATTTAGGCCCAGTCAGTTGCTTTAATAGCAGACACCTAAATTACAGTTAATGCGAAAACATTTAAAATGGGCTCAGTGTCTTCTAAATAAACATAGCACTAGTCATATGGTGCTCTGCTAGAGCCAAAGGCTCAGTGTTGCTTGATTTATTGTTTAACTCGAGTCTAATTGCTGCGTATTGGGCGTCTCTGGGCTTCTATTGCTCGTCTGAACACAATTTCCTTTTCATTACTGAAGTACACCAGGAATAAAACCCAGCTTTTCTGATACCCTGCCCAGGGCAGTCACCACAAGACTATTAACCCTCGGCTAAGGAGATTGAAATGCTTGATTAATTCACTCCATAAGGTTGCTCATTTCCCCTCTGCACGCGGTGCTGGCCTGGTTTCTAGCACCCTGTGGTCTGCATGGTGTGTTCCAAGCATTGCTTGTCCAGCTGTGTTTGCAATGGGCCACACAGACCCAGTGCTGCTAGAAACCAGCCCTGAAAAGGGAAAGAGGGACTGAAAGTTGATGGGACTTGATTGGACTTAGCAGTCCTTGTTGCTGCTGTTTGGGATGGGAGAGTCTTGGGTATTGATGCCTGCTTTGAGGAGTCTTCATGACTTTCACCTAATGGATGAAAGTCCTTGCAGACACAAGCGAGGCTATAGCACAAGTGGTGTTGATACTTCCCCCATAAAAAAAGAGATGAGAAGCTCAAGTCCATACATCTTGAGGGAGATCTTAAACCACAGATCCCCTGCATGAAAAAGGTGGAGGTTTCACCTACTAACTTTTCATCTCTGCCCCAGTTTTGCAGGGATGGACGGAGGTGCCTGCCTCTCAGCAGTGTGCTGATTCATAAGAAGTCAGCATTAAACATCCAATCCTCACTTTGAGAGTAGCTCTAACCTGTCTGACACTACCTCAGAGTTGGGATTTGGAGACAAGATACAGTACTTGCACCATAGCACCTTTTCCCCATGACTCCTGGAAGCAGGAAGCAGGAGCTATTTTGTTTCTGAAGACTGATCAACCCCATCAACTCTCAGCTGTCAGCAAAACCAGTCCCTTTTGGCTATTATCATGCCAGTTTCTGCAGCACTGTAGGGTTGTTGCAGTCTTCGGGCTATGGAAAACTAGGTGCCTGTTTTTAGGACAGGGAAGGATGTGCTTATCATTGGATCTGTTCTTTCCCACCCATTTCCAAATGACATTTCACCTCACACTATCCCTTTATCCTCACCTGTAACCTGAGTTTGATCATAACGCATTTCCCTCTCTCTCAAGAGGACTGTGAAGTGTAACTCATTAATCCCTGAGAGGTGAACATAGACTTCAGACATAACACAAAAGCCAGCTCTTGCTAAGGTCATACTTTTTACAATGACTCCTTGGGTTCGTTTCATTTAAAAAGGGAGACAAATGGTACATTAGCTATAGCAGCATATGCCACCGGTCAGATAGGATCATGGTTGTTAAACTATACAACAAACCAACTAATGTTTGTGGTTTGGCTTTGCAGGAACACTGTGATGGTGACTGCAATCTTTGTTTACAAGATTTTGAGTACATTGAAAACATTTTCAGATTAAGTGTGTTGGAAGGGTGGTTATTAAAGCAATTGAACAGGATTATATGTAATCATGGTTGGTCAAATGCATATTTTCAGGCAAAAGAAGAATTTCCACAGCAGTTTTCATGGGACATTGCGTGGGAGAAGGAGGGGAAATAAACCCTAAATGCCCCATGGTCACTGGTGTTTGTAATATCACTGCTTAGCTGCAGGATGCATCTAAACTGCACCTCCAAAACAGGGACAAGGACCTGCAAGGAGTCAACTGCATTCATACATTATCCTTAGCACATTCAAGCAGTAACAAGGGAAACTAATGATATAAGGCTCCCCTGTGTCTTGTCTGCAGGTTGCTTCGGAGCCTCCACTGTGGATGGTGTCAGGGCTGTTCTGCTCTCTGTGGACCATGGCTGGGATGCCGCATCTAATGGGTACATGAGTGGAGTAGGGTCTCATGTCCCCAGTGGGTTTGGGTTTGGACCATCATGGAAGGGCAGGGATGCTATTTCCCCACTGCAGCTCAGGCTCCTTGTTTAAAGCAATGTTAATTTGCCTGTCCCCTGGCTCAGAGGCAGAAGTTTCTCCCCTTCCTCCTCACTCCAGAGACAGTTGCCTTCCTGCAGTGACAGTGACCTTATGATCTGAGATCACAAGGATGCCAAATCTCATGATAGATGACGTTTGTCTGTAAACCTGCTCTTCTGGGCTGGTTCCAGAAGGTGAAGGAGAAGAGAGACAAAACCTATGCATTTTATTAATTTAAATATTTTAAGGCAGTTTTAGTAACTTTGAGCTTTAGCAATTCTAAAAACAGAGCATGCTTTGCTGGTTAGAGTCAAGGAGGTATAAGGATTCTATAAGGAAGTAGTTGTCCCCTGTGAGGATGGTGAGGGACTAGAACAGGCTGCCCAAAGAAGTGATAAATACTCCATCCTTGGCAGTGTTCAAGGCCATGTTGGGCAGACACTTGGGAAACATGTGGCAGGGGCTTGGAACAGGATGATCTTAAGGTCCTTTCCAACCCAAACCCTTCTATTATTCTATTCTATGATTCTATGATTCTATAAGGTAGCCTGATACATTAGTATAAACTTTCTACTGTCTGGTGATGAACACTTGAATATGGCAGACCCTGTCCCATTTTACAATGACAACAACCACTTTTCATACAGTTTCACTCATCATTGTTATATGAGGGACCACTGTGCTTGGAAGGCTCAAAAAGCTCAGCTGCCACCTTCAAGTAAAGACTGAAATAAATGGGAACTAAATGAGATGAAAATAGACAAAGCCTATAGTTAAAGGGTCACAGTGGCAACTTCTTTGCAGGAGGAAAAACACTTAATTAACGTTCTTTCTTTATAATTTGCTTGGAAACACAGACTGAAAAGCTGACCTGGGTGGTCTTGTTTCAAAGCAGTTAAAGGAAAGTTGTTTTCTTTGTGCAGAGGAGCCTGGAGAAATAGATGTAAGTTTTTCCTGTCCCAAGTGGGAGAAAGGAGTCAAGTGTGGGAACAAGTGCTGGCAGGGAGAGATGGGCAGAAACCAGGAAAATGCTGCATGTAAAACTGATCCTAGAAATCAGCAGTGATCAACCAGGAGGGCAAATGGTTAACGGGGGCCAGTAGCAGCTTTTGTGTTGCTGATGACATGATCCTGGTTGTGTGTCCCAAGGATTGGGCTGGGACAACCCTTCTGCCATGGCACAGCCATGCAGCCTCACTTGCTAACCCAAGTGAACTGGTAAAATGCATTCATTAACAAAAAGCCACTGCTATATCATCCTGAAAAATAATTGAGAATGGCAAATCTCCCAATATCCTCCAGTGCTCTATTTGAACACAGGTCTTCCCATATTTTGTAATCATTGTTTTCATCTTTTCCCCTTTTTATGGTTATTACTATTATTACTGGAATTATTGCTGTGCAGAGTGTCTTTCTATGTGAAAAGTTGAAGTTAGTTTCACTCCTAGATGGCAGTATAAATTATTACATGGGCTACCCTATAATCTTTGGTCATGTTGTACAGCAAGGTAATTGATTCCCAAGTCACTAAAGCTAACTAACACAACTGTAAATCTGATGCTTGAGCAATGTTTGCTATTAAAAAGTCAACATCTATAATAGTTACTACACTGCAATTACTGGGAAAATGCTGATTTGCTCTAGACTTGGAGCAGGGAATAATTGCAGCCTCCCTTGAGATCTTGAGTGTGATAATTGGTGGTGAATGGTGGGTTTTTACGCTTGTGATCATGTAGGTTGTCTCCCTGCACACTTATTCCCAGAGCACTTATAGCATCACCATTCCTGCAGCTGCCAGTGCTGGGCTTGGTGCTTTTGCCTGCATGTGGCCAAAAGAAGTGAAGCCTCTAGGAAGAGCACACAGACTTGTGTTTTGAGCTGGTGCAGACCTTCAATAGAGTCCAAGCTTTGTGCCAATACACCCCACAGAAGCCTGCACCCTTCCAATTCTCCAATCAAGTAAGAAATCTTAAGACCTCCAAATTCAGGCCTCTTGGCTAGAGCCTAGCTAGAAATATGTCATGTCGCTAGATTTTTAACTTTCAAGGATGATATGCTGGATACGTGTGAAGTGTGCTCTAGCTTTTGGTTCTTCATCACTTTGCTCTTCAACCACAGGAGAAGCTCTGGAGATTAGGATGTGGCTGGTCTCTGGCCTGGTGGCTTTCCTTGGCACCATGTCCATGGGAATGAGGAGAAGGCCACAGAACTCACCTTGAGAAGAGGATGGCATATCTCAAGGTTTCAGATACTTACTTCAGCTAAAATTCAGACAACACCCAGAACTGCAGAGTAGAGACCCCACAACAGGCTATTCTGCTGCGGTCAAGAAAGGAAAGCACCAATCCTTGAGAGAAGTTGATTTCAATAGCAGCTTTCCAAATATTTTATATCGAGATGTTTGAAATATCTGTAGGGAAGTCTGGAAGTCCTCCCCTTTCACTAGAAGTTCTTTTTCCTGCTGCTTTCCCCTTGCAGGGAAACAAGGAAGCCCAAGCAAATAAACAAGGCACTCCATAGGAAATACCCCATTTCCCTCTCAGCCTTTTATTCCTTCCAAACAAAATCCTTAAACTGGCTGAAGATGCCTTGCTGCTTGTGACAAGCAGAACTGAGAAGCTGCCACTGCCTGCTCTGATGCAAAATCATCTTTCTTTTTTATTTCCCAAGCTAGTGAAGACAACCGATTTCTGCATTACCGAGTGACCAGCTATGTTACCACATAAATGATGGTGCAGCATTGTAAATGTCATTTTTATACACTCCCTGGCAGAAAGAGTGAATAATAATAATAGTAGTAGTAGTAGCAGTAGTAATAGTAATAGCTTAGAAAAAATGATTCAATTGACCCTACAGTTAACAAGTGCACAAGTCGAACACTGGCATCCTCCTGGCTGTTAGCTCAGCATGGACAGAGCTCATTGTGCATCCTGCTTTGGCTGGGGATAGTCACCAGGATGGCCATGGGCTCCGTGTGGCAGCTGCCTGCAGGCTGCCTGCACGGGGACACCTTCCCTCCTTGCATTACTTGCCCCTAGACTGTGATAAACTGAGGGTGGATGGTTCAAAATCATCCTAATAACCAGAAGCGGAAAACCAGTCTGGAGGAAAGGAAGAAAAAGAAGAGGCAGAAAGAGAAAACCCAGAAGAGGTCCAGATGTAGAGAATACTTTTTAATATGAGTCTGTTTAGCGGCGGTTGTGTTTGTATTGCAGCTGAGCATCATTTTACTTGTGTGGCTGTTCACACATCACTGTGCTAACGAGGCAATGAGTAACTAAGTGCCTGTTCACTGCAAGATGCCTTAGTTCCACCAAACAACCTGAACCCTCTCAAAATAAGGTTTGAAACCCCAAACCAAACAGCTGGGGTGCTTTGGGAATAGTGGTAAGAGAAGGAAGGCGAGCACTGGGCTCAGCCCTGTACCATCAGGAGCTCGCTGAGGGTTTGCAAAGCACCTTTCCTTGTCTTTCGTGCACCTATAGACTGACACATGAGCGTGTGTTTGCTCTGCTCCCACTGGGTGAGCGTGAGAGGAGAAGGAAGAGGCCCCTGCCCTGCCCTGGGAAATACAAGACAAAAGGAGTCTGCACTTATCCCCAATTATCCTGCAATTGTATGGGCATGAGGAGCACCATGACCTGCCCTCTGACCACACTGCCTTGCCATACCATCCCCAAATCCCTCCAAACCTGAGCAATTAAAGCAGCAGAAACAAGGGGCTGGGTGCTTACAGTGGGACCGAAATGTTAATGAATGGAATGCCCAGTGTGCTCATTTATTTATGACTTCTTCAGCCTACAGTAACTACAAGCAATAATTGGATTGTGCTTGGCATAGCCTGATTGATTTGCTACTTAATAATAAACCCGGGTCCCCTGTTGATAATGGCATCCCTAGAAACAAGGAGCTCGGGTGACAAATGCGTTCGAGGTGCAATGCTGACTCCAAAAGCTCATGTGGCTCTTGGTGCAGAGCAGGATCTTTGCCAGATGAAAACTGGACACTGCTAAAACATGCTCTTTGTGGCCTCCTGCACCCTCAGTGGAATATTTACCAACTTTGTCAGGGCTGTTATTTAGAGTTTTGACAAAGGGCAGTGAACACAATGTGTTTTTCCACAGTTCTCTGAAGGTTGTGGCTAACCCTCAGTGCAACGTGCAATGGCCTCTGGTTGCCTCTGAATGAAAAGTGGCATTTAGACTTAATTGCAAAGCAGCACTGAGGAGCTGAACTACTCAAAACCAACAGAGCCTAAATGTGACAAACCAAGCCCTCTGCACATGGGTGTTTATGCAGATTGGACTGTTTCTCTCCTTGGGTCTCACCAACAGCTCTTGGCAAAGAGATGGGAACAGGTGGCTTGTGCCCTGCTGCTCCCTTCTTCAACCAAATGCTCTTGATCTACTGGCAGCAGCTTAAGGACCCAGAAATATGACTACAACATCTTTAGGATGTGTTTAAGGAAGCCAGCCCACTCCAGAGGCATAAACATAACCTGGCTTTCCCTCAGCTTTGCCTTTTTTGAGCAACCATGATGCTTATGCTCTTCCCTGAGCTCATGGCCATAGTCAGCACTGGTACCTGAAGCCACCTGAGGTTTCCTGATGGGATGATACCATCTAGGATGGCTGTGTCTCAGATCACTCCAAAAAGTGCTTGAGACTGCTTTGCACCCAGCACTGGCTAGGCTGGAGGAGCTGACCTTGCATTTTGGATGCTATGTGGGCATGGAAGATGCTTGTGAAAGGGCACATTTGTGCCTATGCTACAGTGGTTGATGAAGCTACATGAGCCACAGGCACAGGCATGGGCACATCCAGGGGCCCTGACTCCCAGGGTATCTCCATCCTTGGAACAACAAGAAATATCTTAACTCAGAACCCACTTTCCCCTCCTTGAATGTCCTTGAACTGAACCAAAGTTTTCTTCAGGAAGGCTGGCATTTTGCTTGTTTTATGGACTCTTTCCTGTACATATGCGTATGCTTATGTGCAGAATTAATGTATGGTTGTTGCTCTAATAATGGATGTATTTCTGCAAGAACCAGGGTTAATGGATGGCTGTGCAGAAGCAATTTTAAAGGCAACCCTGAAGGTGCTGTGCACTATGTGCCATCAGTTTAAACAGACCTTATGAGTCCAAGATGACTAGAATTGCCCAGCTGCAGCAGATTGTATTTGGGCTGTTTGAAGTTGTGGGACTGCTCCTTCCCTGCCCTCTACATCATTAAATGGAGATGAGTAATGAAAAGCATGCAGCAATGTGGGAGAAGTCCTTTCTGGTGAGCACCATGTGGAGCTCACACTGGGATGAATGGGATGCAATGACTGCTCTGCTGGAAGTTAGTTCTAGAGACAGTGGAGTGGAAGAGTGGGATAGGATTCCTCTAGTCCTGACACCTTCATTGCTCTCCCCTGAGGTGGATGGGAGATCCCTAGTCTTCTCCCAGCATTTTGGGGACTACATGCTGCACCCTTGGTTCCCCTCAGTATAAAGTCCACTGAAGCCACATTCAGGGAGTGGGTTGTCTGCCCCCATCCCCACCTTGGTTATCCTTATTACCAAAGGAACAAGGGAGAAACCCCTGAGAGGAGAACTCCAGATTATTCATGGAATGACAGCACGTCACCAAGTAAATAAACAAAGCAAGAAAACCAGGTCATGCCTGTCATCGCCAGTGCGAATCTCCTCTGATGCTGACAGCCCTCATGTTTCACAGTTTGTGTGGACAGTTGCCTTTCCTTGTGGGATAGAGACCTGGCTGGGTGATGTCTGACTAGGCTTTCTGCCCCACGGTCACCCACACTGGGTGGCAGATGTCCTGCCTGTGCCAGAGGAGGACCCTGACCTGGGGAAGGGTCTTCAGATGCTGCAGGAGTCTTCTGCTGTTCATCACTTTTCCTGTGCTTTATTGGCCAGGGTGGAAGGAGATAGGAAGGGCAAACAAAAATGCTATCACAAAGTTAAAAACACAGGTAAAGGCTTCTATCTTGATGTCCAAGGCTACAGGTTATGTGCATTTAAACCAGCCCTACCACTAAATCTCTGATTTTGGGGAGAATTAAAGTAAGGCCCAACTCATGGCACAGCTGTACATCCTAGTGGAGTAAAGTCTTCTGAGTCAATCTTGATCTTAGTGGGACCCTCTTGAGCACCTATCTTCACCTCACTTTTCATCTTCACATTTGGAAATACATCACTCTTGCTCTGAAAATAAAACCCTTCTGGTTTGCACAAAGCAGATTCTTCCATGGGGAACGAACTGAACTGCATAAATCTACTCTCCTTTCTCCATGGGTACCTCTAATGAGCCTGCTGGTGTGAGGATGGACAAAGCCCTTTCCTGGTCAGCAGACACATTTGATGCTGTCTGTATAGTCAGCCCCTGGGCAAAGGGGCTGTTTTGGTATTATGGAAAAAACGTTGCTGAAAGTAGTTTTTGGCAGAGAAAGCACTCATGTCAAAATGCCCCACAAAGTCATGTTACACTAAAAGTCACACTTGTGGTGAAAAAGTGGGAAAATTCCTAAGAATTTATTTTGACTTTTCCTAAAAATAATAATTTAAAAAAATCTTTAATTTGCAATTTCTTTTTTTAAAGCTTTAGAGGAACATGTACTATAAATACTGTCAAACAACATGTTTCAATTGTCCCAAACATTTGGTGGTGAATTTTAAAGTTTTAAATGCCTTATTCAAGGCAGGGCTCAGTATAAAAACAAGGCAAGAAACCCTCAGAGAATGAGAATTTCATTTCTTTCGTCTCCTCTTTCCTAATGTCAGGGAGGTCAGCTGTGTTTCAGGAAGACAGCACTGCTGTAGCTGTGTCTTTCCATTCTTGATCACAAACCGTCTCGTCCTTAGGGCGACGCACAGCTTCCCCACACACCTCCGCTGCTGACTGCCTGGCACAGGGGGACAGAAACTCCCATAGTCTGAGCCAAAATCAGTTTTGTTCTGCAGATTTGAATGTTTTAAATATTTTAGATACACATGCTCCCCTGGTCTGTGCACATTATCCATTCTTATTCTTGCATAAGAATGTATAATACTATATTCTTCTTCTTTATATTGAAGACAAACTTAAAACCACAGCTACAGGGCTTGATGTTTCAGCTCAGGTAGCAAATGCAATAGTATTGCTAAGTATGACTGACCCAGTGTGTGCCGCTGGCTGTGTTGATGGCCATCACAACAGGGGTGCCAGCTGCATCATTATGATACCTTCCGGCAGCAGATCAGCAGCTGCAAGAGTGTACAGGATTAGTAATAAATCAAATGCATCCTGTGAACATTGTTGCAGGATATGATTAATTTTCACGTATGCCAATAACACAGTGAGCCAGGTCCTCCGTTAGTATAAAGCTGCCTAATTCTTGACTTCAGGATTTGGCTTGGTATATGCTCACTTGAGACTCTCAGCTAGTTTGCCCATATCAGCATATATTATATTGGCTTCTGTGTTCAAGGTCAGGTCCTGGTAAATTTGCAATTTACAGAGAGGGAAAGTTTGCCTCGCAGCAATGGATGGAGATTAATATGAGTTGCTTTGCATGCTAACCATTGCATTTTAGGAAGACGTATAAGATTAGTAGATCCAGGAACAAGGGAGCTTGCATGGGTCCAAGCAACAAATCCAAAAGCCACAAGAGACCACAGTGGGCAAAGCCATGAGGCAAATGTAAAGTGTAAAAAGCTGAGTGTAAATCAGTAGTAAGCTCAATGTCTTAATATGTGTTTTTCCCTGAATAGCCACAGATAGGATTTAGCCTGTTAATATTTCTCCATTCATCATCCCTCCATCCTTTCCCAACTGACTTCAGGCCTGCAATGGCAATGGGGCAGGTACACCCTGTTATAGGTGAAACATCCCAGGTAGGAGGGAGGATCCTAATATCTCTCTGTAGAAACTCATCTTCCTTCTTGCCACCATGAATATCTGAAAGAAGACAAGGCACAAAGAGCTGCTCCTGGAGACCTATGGCATGGAAAACCTATTGTTTGAGGTGCAACCCTGTGAGGCAGTGCTCAGGCTGTGTTTTCCTAGTGCATGGGAGGAACTTGTCTTGTAATGACATGATTTTGTCCCTGCTGAATTGTTGGCCTTTACAGTGTTTGGATTTCCTGGTGACTCCATTGTGAAGGGCCCTATTCACTCAGGCGTGTTTACCCAGCTGCCGGAGATTCTTCTGGGCTCAGGAGCTGGATGTAGCACCATGGATTGTGGGAAAGAGAAAAGCAATAAGCTCAAGAAGGGTAAGCCTAGGAAGAAATCCTGCTGGAAAAGCCACGTTTACCATGAGATGGCTGTGTGCATGAGATGGCCTCAGCCCTTGGCTGGCAGCGAGGAAGTGCTGTGCATCACCTTTTCAGGACAGAATCATAGTGGTGGCCCCAACAAATATGCCATTTAGTTGCACTCAAGTGATTTAGTAAATTTTAGAGACTGAAGGAAACACAGTGCTGGGGTTTGGGCTCAAAATCAGTCTTTAGAAGAAGACTCCCACTCAAACCAGGGAAGGGATATTGATTTAAAATGAGAATCATCTCAGCTTGCCTGGTGTGCTAGCAAAGCACTGCCTATGAAGTAGTGCAGCTTCCAGCCAAGGTCCAGGAGAGTGGCTGAACATCCTTTCACTCAGGAGCCTTTTCCTGAGAAAGAGGAAGAAAAGGCTACTCTAACCCTAACCCTAACCTTAACCCTAACCCTAACCTTAACCCTAACCCTAGCCTTAACCCTAACCTTAACTTTGCACGTACACCCCTCCTGTCTGCTCACACAAAGCACAGAGCATAGTGGTGGTCCCATCCCTAACCCAACTGTAATTCATGCAGACATTTAAGCCTTAAATGCGCATAGGGCCTTGCAGGGAGGTGCAGTGCTCTCCTGCTTCCTCCCATGAGCTGCAGGATGGTACCCAGATACCGAGTCACTGCCTCTGCTCACTCACCCACACACAGAGACTGAGCAGAGCCTTTTCGCTTTCACTCAAGAATATGTGTAAAGGGACCTTAATGAGGAGAAGAAATCCAATCCTTTTAAGCCCAGCTGCTTGGATCATGGGTAAATCTGTGGGCTGGAATATGGGGAAATTCCACAGATCTGGATTTCTTCTAATTCACTTTGCTCTATGCAATCCCACCATTGCCAAAAGGTGACAAATTTCCCATCTTGATGCTGGGCTTGTCTTAAATAACCACAGAGAAAGAAACACCATCAATGTACAGTAACTGCTTTCTCTTAAAAGAGAGAACAAGGGAGAGAAGCAGCACTAGTAATAATAAAAGGACAAAGACACACTCATCCTCTAAGCAGCTTAGCCTTCAATAAGCAATTCTTTGAAAGGAAATTAATGGAAAAGGTTACAAGCCTTCTCTTGAGCCGAGCGTGTCACACTGCTCTTTCACATCGTTACTAGGAATGGAACAAGTCCGTGGCATTTCTTTTCATTTCAGATGCCCTGGAAGGCTGCATTACTCACTGGACCTTGCATTTTTCCTTTCCCCAGTTGCACAATGCACTGAGGAATTCCTTGTGGGTGATTCAGTGGGTGATGCCCAGCCCAACCTGCACAACCCCACAAACGAAACAGCATCCACCGGTAGCCTCTTGCTGGACACAAGAAACCTTCCTATTGTATCCCAAGTCTGCTTTGTGAACAGGAAACCACGAAAAGGAGGGAAAACAAATCAGGGTTGCTTCAATGGTGCTGTCCCTTCACCCATGGGATACAGCAGCGCACGTGGCATCGTTGGGAAATGGGATTAAAGACTGGAAGGGGAACCAGATCCTGAACTTTACAAATGCAGTTACCCTTCTTATGTAGCTGGGCTCTGTCACTAGGTGGTACTGTGCATCACAGCTTTGTGCCTTCTAATTCCTCTCTCCTGTGTTCGTCCATCCCCTGGGTTAGATGTTCTGCCGGTAAGTACTGTGTTTTGGGAGACGAACCTGTTCAAATTCTTTGATGTACTCCTGACTTTACACACGTTTATTGCTGAAGGCAACTAAAGACTTCTGACTCTGCTAATGTTCAGTGCTAGTGCCTGATTTGTGTTTCTGTTGTCAAATAGTACGTGCTTAATGTGGTCTCTCTGAGCCATTTGGTGACGGATTATGACATCTTTCATCTCCAGATGCTCAGGCTCGTGGAAGGGAAGGAAAACCAAACAAACCGGAGATGGTTCTATAAAAACAGGGAGAGAAAAAAGATCTTTGATTCTTTTTTTTTTGAAGGAAACACTTGGCTCTTTGAAAGATCTGTATTGGTCCTACCACTGCCTGGGAAAGGACAGCAGAGAGGGTTGTTGGATTTTCACTGTGCTCCTTTGGCTTTCTAGCAAAAATCCATGTTCAATGGATTCAAAAGAACTTGGGAAAGGGACTAGTGCTTGCTTGTGCAATAAAGCTTGTTCAGTCCAAGGGCAGCAATTCCACATAACACACCTACCCTTGTTTCCACACCAGGTCCTGCTGTACATGTTTTGTGCAGGGAAAAAGACTGTTACCTCCCAGTGTATGATCTGAACCCTGTACAGCGATTTTCACTTCTACCAGCTCCAGTGGTGAGGCCCTGGCACAGGGTGCCCAGAGAAGCTGTGGGTTGGACACAGGGGCTTGGAGCAACCTGCTCTAGTGGAAGGTGTCCCTGCCCGTGGCAGAGGTTGGAACTGGATGAGTATTAAGGTCATTTCCAACCTAAAGCATACTATGATGATCCTATGATTCTATGGTGTGGAAGCTGCCTCTTGCACAGACAAGCCCATGACACAGTCTGTTTTGCCCGTATGAATTCAGTGCTGAATGACTGTGCTGTCATTAAGATATCTGTTTATTACATATATTGTAGCTTTTATAGGTTGACTGAAGTCTCTTGTGAAGTGCACTATTATAAGTTCAGATTGTCCCAAATTAGGTCTGAACAATAGAAGAAGGAAATGCAGATTCGTAGGAGGCAAAACTGCAAGATCCCAAGATCCTATAGTCCCTGTGGCAAAGCTGATTGCAGAGCCCAGTGTCCTTGTCTCAGGCCAGGAAAATGAACTCAAGGCAAATTTCACCTGTTAAATTAGCATAGCTAATATCTGTCTTTTACCTTTTCCCTCCAATATGAAGCAGCTTATCCAGCATTTCCCAGCACTCAACTACCCTCCCAAAGCCTCTTCCACTCCAAACCAGGCCAGAACTAAACTTGTTCAAATCAGAACAAGTGCTGATTGGAGATCCAGCTTTGTCCCAAGCTGCCTCCAGATTTCATAGTGCTATAACGGTACTAATTTAAAGCTCCCTTTATTTTCATAGCCACAAAACTGTCAAAGGATCAGTGATTCTGCAGATTTCCCAAACTGCCAAATGGCTCAGCAAAAGCCTTTCAGAGTATTTTTCTGAGTGTGTTTCATTTTCCAGGAAGACCTTCTGGGTAGTGTGACATAAAAAGGAAGAACATATCGCTGAGTGATCAAAATTAGGTCAGTGATGACTTAGATAGGAGTCTTCTTGAAATAAGTGGTCCTGTGCTCCACAGCTGCTGCTCTGCAATGCTCGATGACTCAGCTGCCCTCACTCCTGGAGCGCATCATGGACACGTGAAGCAGCATTTAGCATCCTAAGTGGCATTTGGGTTTTGCCTCAGAGGAGGCTAGAAGCAGGGTCATCTGCAAATACTTTGATTTGCTTATGAATGGAAGATAGGGTGGAAATAGGGGTGCAGCTCCTGGCAAGAACAGCCAGAGCAAAGAATGCTGAAAAGCAAGAGGAGGAACAGCAGGTGGAAGGGAAACAAGTCTGCCTGAATCTGTGAGAGGGCAGATACATGGTATTTCAAGGGCGGTGCAGGTCTTCAAGGCCACAGGCTTCTGATCACAGACAGAAGCCTGGTTGCACCAAAGCAAATAGAGGCTAAGAATGATAGAGGAACCATCCTGGGAAAAGGTGCAAGTGAACAGAAAGGTTTGGAGAAGATACTTCCTTTGAAAAAACCTTTGGAGGAAATCCCAAGGGACCCTCCAGATACACTCATCCCTAAAACACAACAAACTTGCAAGACGCAGGAGCAAATGCTCCACTGAGAAATCTTACATCTGGGCTATATTAATAGAAATTAATCTCTGGAGACCTGCAAGGTGTCTGGAGAGGTGGAGACTCTTGAACGACTTCCAGGATAATGAGATCCACTGAGAGTCAGGATAGTGAAATGAAAGGGTGTGAGGTAAACCAACAGTTATCAGCTTTGACAAAAATGAGCTCTGCCCACCCTTGAGCATTCACAAATCGTTTCAACACTGAGCATGCTGTATTCCCTGCTGCATTTCCCTGGCCAGGTTTCATTTACTTCTAACCCTCTGAAGTCTGATGCAAGAGGGAGAGGAATTTCTAAGGGGTATCATGCCTTCCTCATCCCCAGCTAATGGCTAAGACATTACTTATGTGTATTAATAAATTATAGATGCTGGCCCAGGCTGAAGGTGGAGTGGGTGAGAGATGGTCCTGGGCAATCCTAGACCTCTACAGGGCAGATGGGTTCATCCTTCCTGGTC
Source organism: Nestor notabilis (assembly GCF_000696875.1). NCBI lineage: Eukaryota > Metazoa > Chordata > Aves > Psittaciformes > Psittacidae > Nestor > Nestor notabilis. Next base: position 22,560 of record NW_009936869.1, read on the forward strand.
ACCCCCAGCACTGGCAGGAAATTTTACATATGAACTGTAAGCTGAAATGAACCACAGGAATGAGTCTGTGTTTGTTAAAGCATCCACAGATAAATACATCATTGGTTTTGTTATTATAAAGTGATGTGGCTGGGAATCACAGCCTCCCACTCAGGGGACAGAGGTGAATTACTTCTTGGAGTAAGTGTACATCACCAACACCCAATTATGGGTCAAGGCTTAATCATCTTAATCATTCTGGCTGCTTTGGCATTCACAAGGGGGATTGTCCTCATGGCTTATCACCGTGGTGCAACTCCTTGACAAAGTCAATGGCAGCACTTGAACTTGGGGCTTCCTCCATCAGAATTAACCCTTTATGAGAAGTAGGTGTAAACCAGTGGAAGGACATCTTCAGGTTGAGTTGACTCTGAAGTGATGCGACTTTTGCTGAAGCTGGATAATGAAGCCCATAGATGGGAAGAGATTTGTCCAGGAGGTCCCTGCACAAAGGGCTCCTCAACTAGATGATCTGTAAGTTCTCTTCCATCCTGAATCATTCTATGATTCACCCATGCTGGGACATCCAGGCGCTGCAGCATGAGATAGTGTAAAGAAAAAGCCCCAGGCTGCAGCCCACCCCTCCCTGGTCACCCAGACGATGGCTGTTTACACTGGCTCCTTAGCGGGAATCCAGGATTTCAGTCCTGTGCTATATTTAGGCTGCACAACTACTGATATTTTTTAGGTCATCGGCCTTTGACACACAAGTGTGTTTTCTGAGAGGAAAAATTTCGGCTCTTGATTAAGTGGTGGGAAAATACAACCCCCAGAATGTTAAATTTTCTCAAACTGGAGCCGGGAGTTAGGAAATGACAGGGAGAGTTTAGATTATAAATACAGTCTGTCGGCTGAGCCAAATGGTTAAGGCAGCCCTGTGCTGGGGACCCCTCGTCTGGGCTAGCAGCACTCTGCTGGCTCCTGACACTTAGGATGTCCTGAATATTTACATTTCAGCTTTTACCATAAGAGGAAGAAGAGCTGTTAAGAGCTGATTATCTTGGGACAAAGAGGGAAGAGGTTGAAAACGGGACACAGTCCTTTACTGAAACATACTTTCTGCAAAGCAACAACGAGTGTTTAGAAAGAAGAAGCAAAAAACCCAGTTCCACTTCCAGATTCCTGGTCTGAGTGTGTTACAGGAATGGGATCCAAAGGGAAAAGGTTTCTGTGAAAACAGCTTGAATGAAAGAATCTCTTTGTAGGAGGTTATGACTGATAAATTACGAGAATGTTTGTGATATGATATAATAGTGGCAATTAAGAGGCATTTCAGATGATGAATGCCTGAGGATATGTGGCGCAGAGAACTTCCCAGAACCTCTCTTTCTAAAATGAACAGTGACTCTATTCTCACTTTAATTAGAAGTTATCCAACCCTTGTGCTGCTTATTCCCCTTCCTTCTTCACCACCTCCTCATCGCAGTGGCTGCTCTAATACAAACTGTTCCTCATTTGCAGTCTGGTTTTGCAAAGGCTCTGATTGATCACCTGAGGTTTTGCAAAGCCCAGCTCAGCCGCTGGTACTCAAAGTTGTTGTCTCAGCTGTGGCTACGTGCATGAGGACCTGCACGACTCTAGGCTCCTGTGGCTGTGGGGCTCTAAAGAGTATTAAAAAAACATTATAAGAAAGAAAAAAGCAGAGGTCAACTCAAGTACAGCAACATAAAAATTCCCAGCCCTCAAACAGGTCTTTCTATGGCGAGCTGCTTTTTTCCAGCATGGAAATGGCTGTATAAATGTGTTAAGCCCCTAAGGACATAGGGACTGAGATTGGGCCCCCTGGAAGTGGAGCAAAGTGGGTTTGCAATGACTGTAAACCCCACATTCAAAAAGCTTTACGAGACCCCCTTAAGTCCCAGAGGCTGGTGGCTCCAGTGAAGTTAGTGAGTAATTGTACGCAATGGGGTTTGCAAGTTATGTAATGCTGCAGACATGGGGTGACTCCTGCCAGGTGCTGGACAGACACTAATCCCCCCTTGGGGAGCCAGATGGAAGTTCACAGTGCAGAGGAATTTGACCTTGGATAACTCTTTGTATTTGAGACTGGTTGTCATGCGGAGCTCTTCCCCAGGAGCAGGGGGTAGGACTGTCCCAAAGCTGTGCTTCATCATATGAGTCCTCAGTGAACTCATATGGTTAAAAAAAATACCTCCCAAACTGAAAGGAGAGGAAGGAAAACAGGCAGGGTTTGAAATTCCATGACAATTTTCCTCTAGCTTGGGCCCGTAAGCTTCCAATTTAGGAAAACAACAACCCTCCTCTGCTGTGAGCTCACGTGAATGCATGCAGAGCATAGGAGATTTAAATTTAGAGTGTTATAGATGAATCAGAATGAATGGACACTAGAAATGTCTCTTTATATCTAAACTTCAGAAGAAATCTATGTGCAGATGTTGGTAAAAGAAGAGAGAGTGTCTTGCTGTAGCCATTTGTGGGTGTGAAAGTTGCAGGGGGTTAATATCCTCCTCAGTCCAACCTGGGAGGGACAGAGGGAAGGAAGGAGAGGCAGGACATACCCTGACTTCAGTGCCTTCTGGTATTGAGACCTGGATGGCATTGAAAGCCTTTGTTCTGTTCTTTTTCTCTCTATCACATGAGATTAATCTCTCAAGTGCATAATTTGGGGTTGTTTCTTCCCAAAGTTTCCATGCCCAAGACCAGCTGTTTTTCTCTAGACAATTGGATGCTGTCAGTTGGATGTGAAGAGAGTTTCTGCAACAGTGCAGATGATTGGTGGCAGCATCAAATGCAAATGCAACTACAAACACAGGGCAGGATCATGTCAGTGGCACTACTCAGCTCTACCTATGCTTCTGGAGAACATCTGAAAGAAATGGCATCCTTTGCACAAAGCCTTTGGTGGAGCAACAAAGGGATGTTGCAAACAGAGAAGGAAAAAGCATTTTTTTCCCCCTAAGATCATCTTATTTTATGCAAGAGAAGAAACACATGGAAGCTCAATGGGAGTGGACCTGTTCTGGGGCTATTCAGAGCCATATATTCAGGACAGATTTCTCTATGAGGGAGAAGGGGTTGAATAGGACAAAAATTCTTCAGGCAAAACTCCCCGCTGCTTTCAATTACTCGAGATGACTGAATTGTTCACAAATGTCTCTCTGGGGAAGGCAAATTTCTTCACCAAAAGCAGGTTCCTGGGGGCCTGTCCCATTACAGAGCGTGTTCTGTCAATTGTAACAGCTGAAGCTGGATAGCTTGAGCTGCAAGGTTGCTGGGCACTGTGTCCTGATGGAAACCAACCTTTGTGAGGGCTCCCAGCATTTTTCACCCAGGCCTTGGATGACATGTATTTAACCAGAACAATATGATTGAGCTCTATCTCACAGGTCTGTGAGCATTTAATACTTCGGCATCTAGTTCGGTTTTGCTATCTCAGCTTTTTATGGTTTCAGCACAAAAGGGTGGGCATATCCAGAGAGTCATTTGTACCAAGACACCCATCTTGGAAGGAACCAGCATAGATGAAATGCCTAAACTTTAATAGCTTAAGGAACATGAGATGCGTCCCATGTCATGTTTCAAGACATTGAGCAGAAAATAGCTAAGCCTAGGAAGAAGCAGTTTAGACTTGGCTTCTGCAAACCCAGGGGATCAAACAGTATTTCCCTTGCCTTGCTGGTAGGTGCATTTCTGCTGTAAGCTGGGTGAGCTTCTCCATTGAGACAGTTCGTATTCTTTGTGGAGAGCATAGTTTTCATTCCTTGCAGCCCAAAGCAAAGACAGGGGCAGGAACGCCCAGGCCATTGGTGGTGGACTTCAAGAGAGCTCAGGTTTGGGACAGATTCAAATCCATCCCAGGGCAGAAACAACTCAGCATTGCTTGTGATTACTCCTTGGCTGGTGGCCTGTATAAGCTGCATTGATAATCCTAACCCATTTATTAGTGGGCTAGAATTAACACCATGAAAGTCTTTGCCTGTGTTCACGACAGGGACAGCCAGACTCCTCTCTCATGAACTCATACTGGAGATTGAATGTTTCTCACAAAGAGGCAGATTGGAACAATTCACAGACAGCAAAACAAAGCCAAGTACACCTCCCCTTGCAAGAGGCTGCTGTGTTTCTTGAACAAGAAAAAGCTCAGTCATGAGACTCAACCACTCAGTTTCCTCCTACCATCCCTAACAGTTCACATAAATACAGAAAGGAGGGTCAATGTGGGTTTAAAGTCTACCTCATTTTCTAGCAGAGCTGGACAGTTTGCTAGAGCACATGGAAAGTGCTGCAGTCTTGTGTTTACAAATGATTAGTGAGTATAAGCCCCAGCCCGGTGCAGCTCCACGTTAGCTTTAACAGCAGCAACCCCCGAGGTGACGAAATAGTTCGAGGTTCAACCACTGCCCAGTGCACCTCTGGTGCCTGTCCCTGCCCTCCAGGAAACCCCTGTGCCCCTTGCCCTGACCCACATCTGCCTTGGGGCAGTGGAAGGAGAGACGAGATGCAACAAGCTGTCGAAAGAGATAGGTGTTTGTGATTGTCCAAGAGGAAAAACAGTTATTGCCCCAAACTTCCCAGGTGTCCAAACCCTCTGTGCTCCTCCGGTGAGCTCCACCATACCATTTTACCTTGAATCCTTGGCCCAGGGCAACACATCCCAAGTAGCCTTCTAGCTCTACCTGAACCTGACTGCTATTGCTGTCTTGCCTGACACAGTGTGGGGCAGAGACCAGCCCTGAGCAGGCTGATTTGACATGCCCCAGTGTGGGAATAAGCACTAATGTCTAGTCTAGCTCGATGTTAACACTTTGACTTCCTCTCCACCAACATCAATGCTCTGTGGGGATATGGTGGGGCTGGTGACACTGGCATGGATGCTACCAGATTGCCCCTGTCCTTCCCAGCTCTAGAAAAGCAGGGGAATTCTGTATCAAATGCTGAAAGCAATTTTACAGTGTGTTGTAAAAATACCTGAGGATAAGAACTTGTTGAACACCTCTTGTGCGTTCTCCACAGAGCTTCGAGTAGAAGCGGGATTTTTTCTGTCTGTTTGGATGCTTTCTGGCATAGATGAATTTTTAACGTTTGTGTGTCCTCCCCCCTCCCCTGCCTGTCTTTCCCTCTTTGCTTCTGCTTGTAATGAAGATGGGGTGAGAAACTCCGCAAGCCAAAAGCTCCCAAGCGGCTTTCGGAAACATGTGAGGCTCATTAGCCCTTCCTGCAGCTCTGGGGCTTTTGGGTGGAGGGTTATTTTCCTCTCTTTTTGATGATCTGTGTTGGTTGCTGTTTATTTTTATTTATTTATTTTTTTAAAGGGCAGCAATTCAAGTCTCATAAATGCTTAAATATGTAGCAATAAAGTTTGAGAAGTCTCCAGGGCAGCTCCAGAGCCTGTGGACTAGCTCAGCAAAGAGTGCAGGGGGAAAAAAATCAGAGTTTCTCCCCACTAAAAGCGGGAATTAGACAGGCTGCAAGCTTGGACAGGCCTGACCCTGTTACAATAAATCATGGGATGGGTTTAGGGGGCCTGCAGCTTCCTGAATGCCAGCTATACCCTGGCATCATGGAGCTCTGAGGACAGCAAGGAGTCCTGCAAGTGTGGTTCAATGAGTGGCACCGGTACCTCCATCCGCTGTTGTCATGAGTAGAAAGTCAACAGCCCCACTGAAAAACCTTCTACCCAAAACCAGAAAAGAAAGGATTTGGGTTTGCTGACTTAAAGGGAGTCAGAAACAGCTTCACCTACAACCGGAGACCTAAATAAAGGCCCATGCTCTCTACTTTAGCTAGTTAGCTAAAGCAAATTTTGTTGCCTCTTTTCTCCTGCCCACCCAACACTCCCACATGCCTAATGCCCCAGTTCCGCAGCCTTCATCGTGCTGGAGCTGACTAGATTAATGGGAAATGTTAATACATCAGGCCTGAAAGGAAAGCAAAGAGCTGGTTCTGTTTGAATTCCACATTAATCTACTTAGTGATGAAGCAATAAATCAAAACCTGGAAGTTTTACCAATCTGAAATCATGTGTTTAACATTTCAGCCCTTTCCTTCCCCCTCTTGCCCAACACTGATTTGCACAGCCTTTTACGGCAGCAGGGCAGGCTTGCAAAATTCTGCTCTTGCTCCTGAATTCCTAATTGTGCTTAGCCTTAATGAGATGTCTTCAAGGCAAGCAGGGTGAGGAATGATGCTGAAACAAGAATGGATTTCCTAAATGGCTCCTTTACGAGGAGCAAGACCATGATCCTGAAAGGGTACGTGGGGGTATAGACGAGGCCCTTAGTGAAATGGATTAGTGGTGGTCCTTGGCAGTGCTGGGGTAACAGTTGGACTTGATGATCTTAAAGGTCTTTTCCAACCTAGTTGATTCTATGATTCTATATTTCTGCATTTCAGAGCCCACCCTGAGGTGGATAACAGTCTGTCCCTTTATCAACGCAATACCTAGCAGGGTGCTAGCAACCCCCCAAGTTAATGGAGAAGAAGACCCAAACTCTTCAGCTCAACTCTCCAGTGCCCATAGCAGCTGGATAAAAACCCATTAGCACCCCATTGCAAGCAGTCCTGGGGTAACGGTTGGACTTGATGATCTTAAAGGTCTTTTCCAACCTGGCTGATTCTATGGTTTTATGATATGGGAAAATAAAAATACAGGATTGGGAAAAATCAGGGTAACGAAATAGCAGAACAGAAGGCCCAGGGAGGACTTGGTTTGGGGGCTCACATGGCTGAGTCCAACCGCGTGTATGTAAACGAAAAACCACTTCTGGCCTGCAATAGCTACCAGCTATGGGTCTAGAGGAGTGGCAGGGAGTTAAAGTGCTGCTAAAACAGCCTCAATACTAAGAGGCCAGGAGTCACAGGTGATTTTCACAGCTGGAAACCAGTTGAGCTGGGATCTGTGACTTGATTCTGCCTTGCAAGAACTGGAGGTTTCCACAGCAGCAGCAATCTCTCTCCCAGAGATGGGGATGCCCAGAGCACCCAGATATCCTTCCTTCATCATAAGACATCAGACAAGGACATTGTTCCTGCCATTGTTCCTTGGGCCTTTATCTTGCTGCCAGCATGGCAGAAGCTCTCTTCTCTTCCTCATTTCACATTAACATCCAGCCCTAAATGCTACAGCCCATCTCCTTCCTTAATCTCATTAGCTCTAAGAGGATATATAGGGAGCAATGAGGTAGTGAAGACAATTCTGCACTTGCGTCTATAGCTTAAAGGAAGTAATTTTGTCTCTGCCTCAGTTTCTATGGATATTACTTAACCACCTTTCCAAGTACTTGGTGGATAAGAAGCAGCATGTAAAAAGTACATGGTGCTACTGTGTACAGTGTGAAGAATTAAATGCCTGTGATTGGTATCACAGCTCCTTGAGAGACTGTTCTGCATCCAGTGGTCCACCTCCAACTTGGTAGGAGCAGTTGGTGGGATTTTAAACAGACAGACACATAAACACATCTGTGCTCAAGAGGTAGGTCCTCGCCTGCCTAATGGTCTTTGATGCTGCACAGACGTAGCTGGGAAACTCAAACATTTGTTGATGGATTTGGAGATTAAATAAATAGTGAAATATCTTCAGGATGTTAAAATGCAAAAGTGACTGCCTATCCCATAATAAACCAGCCCTCCCCCAGCACTTACTGAAATGTATGTCTGCCAAAGCAGGCACTGTGTTAGTTCACAAGGCCATTTTTCAGCAGGTCAGAGCAGCTGGACATCTTCTGGGCATTGTTAAAATGCATCCGACAGCTCTGTGGCATCTCACACAACTGGCTGTCTGAAAGCCTTGACTGGAAGCTTATCATTTGAGAATCTCCTTTTTCGGATGAAATTTGACCATGCAGTCAGAAAGCCACATGGTGGATCACAAAACACACTTAAAATATAGCAAGTGTTCATTGCAACTAAAATATAACAAGTGGTGAATATTAAACCCACTGACATCAGAGTAAGGCAAGAGGTTTGTTCAGACTGTGCAGACAAATGTATCCCTGGGAATCACAGCAGACCTGCAGGAGGATTTACTTGCTGAGAAGGGAAATAAGGCCTGAGATAGATGGTGGTACCTTGCTTCAGGGTACCAAAAGCTTCTAGTTCTAACAACTCCTGACTACCACAGCACCACTTAAAGACAAGAGGGATGGAATTACTCAGCATCTCTGAGTCAAATCCAGTCTGGAGACCAAGAATGAAGGAACAATTTTGGTTGTTTTAACCTATATATAACTACTACTGCTCAGAGCACAGCCTGGGCAGTCCAGACTTCTGGTTGCTGAATCAGTTTGAAGACTGAAATCTCAAGTAGTTGGATCACCTCCTGGCCACCACAGCCAGCATCACCCCAAAGTTGCTATTCTATCTACCTCTGCTAATGCATTGCTACTGAATTCCTGAGAGCTGAGAAAGCAAAGTCTCACTTGTCAGAAATAAGTGGAATTACACTGATTATGCTGATATCTGGAGTGACTTTCTTTTCAAGAGCCCATTGTCCATTGCATTAGCAGTAAATCTGGACTGTACCCTCTGTACGGTATTGGCTTTTGTTTTATGTATTTTGTATATGGGACAGCAGAAGGGAATTACCAAACCCATGGATGTTTTTCCAGGTTTGTGTGGTGGAGACAACAGTCTAGGGAAAGGATACCAAAAAACTCTTCAAGTCAGTGTCATACCCAAGCAGTCGCGGTCCAGGTTGGTGGCGTGAAGGAGCAGCTGAGTCCTCCCCAGTGTTATCTGCATAGCCAGAATCAAGGAACCTGTCTGTGTCATACATACCCTGCCATAGTACCCCCAAGCCAGGCTCAGCAAGGGTGAGCCAGCAAATGGCTCCAAAATGCCACAAATGCACTGAGATGTGATTAACTCAAAGAAAAAAGCATGAAGCATACTTTTCGGCACATGAAAAAGTTTTGCTTAATATTACAAAGTTGACTAAGGTTTCTTTTTTAAGTTTTTTTTTGTTCTGGTACCATGCAAAGGTCCTACAGCTGGTCTGCTTTGCTCTCAAGATGCAGTAGCAACAGGGGTTAATATATAACAGCAACAAAACCTGGCATGGCCAAGAGCTTATTTGCTCATCTAAATAATAAACAGTGAAGAAGTCTCTGTCTCTGGGAAGTGATTAAACTGGCAGGCTTTCTGTCCAAGCACTATTCTACTAAAATACCCAGTCAGCATTTAAATTGGAGGATGCTGGCTACTGGAGGAAATGCTGTTATGATTAATATATGTAAGTGTAGAGTTAGCTATCAGCTCGTGCTGGCCACTAATGATACCGCTGCTGCTGGCTCTCTGCAGTGATGAGCTATGAGATGCCTTTCCCAAGCAAAGCTCCACCCAGCAGCAACTCTCCTGATACCTGACCCACTATTTCAGGCCCTCTCCAAAAAACTGGAAGCTCATGGCATTGACAAATAAGAGATGTGGTTTTACTGAGCTTTTGCAGATGTTCACTGATTCTCTCTGAGAAACAACAACTATTTCAAGTCTACTCTGCCCTGCGAGCATCAGGCTGCATCGATGCTGGTTTGGATGGGAATGGAAGCACCTTTGTGGTCCCATTTCACTGGCAGCTCTAGCAAAAGGGGATAACATGCCAGGAGCATGATATAATGCCATGGGGGATGGTTGAAGACGTGTGTGTGTTGTAATGGAAAAAGTTCACTTATATGTGTGCTCGGTGCTCTCAACAGAGTAAATCTGTGAGAAGATCATCAATCCTGGAAGTTATCACAGGCAGCAGCATCCCCTGATATGTGGTGTGGGGGCTGGGATAGGTTATTCATAACTGGAATATGGACACATCTGAAAACTAATTCCTTAGTTTTTGAGGATGATTTTACATGGGTGGATTGTAAAAAGGGGGTTTAGTATTGAGCCCTCCTGCTTCCTCCTCCCCTTTCGCCAGCCCAAATGAATGAATTGGCTGCAGGTTCAGGCTCCTAAAACAAGCTGAAGAGGGCGGATGGCAGCTTGGTTCACTTGGTGCCATCACTGATATTTCTTACAGGGTTTCAAAGCCATGCCCTGGGGCCACCAGGGCAATCAGTGGGACAAAGGGTTCCTCTGAGTAATAGGCTTGTATTACTGGCTGCAGGCATCTTCTAGAACAAATACCTAAAATAAACACGCTGACCGTGGCTGTTGAACTCCAAAGGCCATAAAATCTATTCCTGCATTCTGCTGAAACCAGAGAATGATTTAAAGCTGGTTCAAAGTTTGCTGAAATTACTAAAAGCCTTACCCTGGTCTCCCTCTGAGCAACACACACAATTTCTACAGCCTTTTAATCTGGCTTCTTCTGTATAACTTGGCTTCACACATGGAGACTTCCAAAGCACAGGAAAAGCAAAATACCAAGCAAATGCGAGGAGCAGAAAATGCCTTTTCCATATGCAAACACCAATCAGTCAATCCAGCGTCCGGCTTTAGCCAATTTGTGAAATTGATAAATAATTTAATGGGTTTGTCCCTGCAGCAGAGTCTGGTCTCAGTCATCTAATGTTGATTTAAAAAGCAGACGAGCTGCATACTGATTGGTTTACAGCATCATCTCAACCTGGACTCACCAGTGGACTGGAATGAGTCGCTCTTCAAAAGGGCAACCAGTTCTAGTGCATTCACTGTGATGTTCAGTTTATTTAACCTGGTTTAGCCAGTCTCAGAAACACACACAGTTTATTAGAGCTGTATTGTTGTACCTCAAGCTGCAAACAGCTAGCATAACTCTCAAGAAGCTAGTCAACCAAGCCCCAAACCTCCCTATACTACATAAACTACACATCAAGTAAAACAAAAGTTTTAGACAAGCAGATGCCTTGAACTTTGCAAGACTAAGCAGTCAGAAGGCATTGCACAAGTCAAAGAGGGGTAACTAGTGCTATTGCAGTTTAAAACCCACCGTGTTTGCCCATTTTCCACAGTTTAGGTGTCTTAAGGCATCCTTTTCTATGAGTAAGTCACAAATGACTCTTGTGCAGCTACAGGAACAGCTTGAGGATGCAGAACAGCCAAGGCTGGCTGTACTTACAAGTATACAGCTAAAGGAAAGGGGATACAGCAAGATGATCCTTAATTTGCATTCACTTATTGCCGTCTGCTCTGTGGGAAGGAGAGTTTGGACCTCCTTGGAGAGGAGACCCCGCCACCATCCTCAAACGCTGTATTTCTCCTCCCAGACCTCCCTTGCCAATGGTGTCTCCTCTGTCCCGCTGCCTGTGATGGCACCCAAAATGGTTGGTAGTAATAGGACAGGACCCTGTGCGACACCCCAGATGGGTTCCCCTCTGCAGCACCGGGGTTGAGGGTCTGGCCTGGTGTTTTTTAACCCTACCTGGTAAACGGCTCTGGAAATGCACCATGGCTTCAGCATGAGCTGCAGGACCCTCAGGTTTCCAAAGCGGCAAGTCCTCAGAGCCCGGGACGTCAGGCTCCACACCAGGCTGTCCCAGCTGTAGAGCAGATCCTCAAAGCCAAAGAGCACAGCAGCCATGCCAGCTGCCCGTGTGAAACACCCCGGAGTCCCTGCTCGGAGGCAATCAGCTAATCCCAAGGCGCCTTCTGGACTGCAAGGTTAAAAAGTCACTGCAATTTCCATCAAAGAAGGAGAAGGAAAAGAAAGGGGGGTGAAAAAAAAAGCCCTAACCACCAAACCAAACCCGACAACAAAAACCAGCAGCCAAAATAAACTGTTTGGGGATGTGTCTTTCTCCCTTTGCACACGCCCTTCAGGATGTGGTTTCTCCCTCTGTATATCTTCTCAAAGTGAGTTCTGCTGCACCCATGGATGAGCAGGGAAGAGGTAAAAATACCTCTCCTGACTTACGAAGGCAATTGCACATCCCTCGCAAAGGGCTTCTTCTTTACACTGCATCACTTCCCAGCTCTCTGCTGTAGAACCACGAAGCAAACTCAGATCCAAAGTCATCACTTTGCAAGCTCAGTCCTGGGATTCCATCCAGAGGGAGGAAAAAGCCGCTCGCTCTCCCTCTGCCAACATTCCCAAGACATTCCAGTATTGGGCTTAACTCTTTCAAACACTCACAAAGAACATCTGAGAAGACAGTTTTGCCCCATGCAAGGTTTCATCCTTCTCTTTCGTGTGTTGACTAGCCATTGCAGAGTTACATTCCAGTCCTTTTTCCACCCAACTGCCTGTTCTGGAACCTTTATATGTTTTAGACTTCATGTAAGACTTATGCAATAGTCTGCAAAGCACCTTATTTACCCAATGGGTGGTATCTTGGAAAGTTGTGTGGACTGTACAATGTCCATTTAAAATCAGCCTGATTCAGCTGGTGTAGACTTATTTTTAACCCTTGCATTTATAAGATTTGGTCTCATCTTAACAAGCCTGGGAGAATGCAATACATCCGAGCTGGATGCCAAAACACCCTTTTCAGTCTATGGATGCAAAGATTAACCTTCCTAAAATAGGTTTTGAGAAGAGATCAGCCCTTTTCCCCCCCAGGAGCAGCTTGTCTGGGTGGAGACTTTCAATGCGGTCAGCATCTATGATGGGATGAGGGATCTGGTCCAGTAAGGGTGAAAATACATTTTCAACACGAGGATTTTGCAGTTTGGTTAAATCACCACAAAATCATGCAGTTAAATTGCAGCAGCTTTTCCAACTAAATCTCATGAGTTCTTCTACCGATGGGCTAAAGTTTAATAGTCGGGTGGGGAAACTGAAGCATTTTTACCAAAGGCACAGTGCAAACCAGTGCCCTTGGAGACAGCTGCCCATTAGTGCTATTTTTCACTTATTTCACCCTCCCTTCAGAGGAACGCGCACAAAAGGGCAACATGACTTGGAAAGAGCAGATGGGAGTCAGCTGGGGAGTGCCTACATGGAGGCACTTCTTAGAGACAGGACAACACCACTTTGAACTGAAATCATGAGAAACCTGCACGCACTGATCCCCTAAAACTGCTGGTTTAGCAGAGCTGAGAACCCATCATCTCCCAAAAGCATCTATGTCTTCTCTGATTTAACTCCCTGGATGGGGAAGGAGCAGAAGTATTAATCCCTGCTTGATTTTTCACAGGTCTGTCCCACCCTGACCCCATCCATAATTTGATTTTTGAGGACTGGAGGATGTGAAGCAAGCAGTGCCTCACAATAACAGCACAAGGATGCTCAGCTCATCGACAGGACAGGTTGACGGCCAGGAAAATACAGCTGCAAAATGCATATTCTCAGCCTAATTGCTTCTTCAGGACATCATTTTTAGAGTGGCATCATAAAAAATGGTAATAAAATCATAATCATATTTCCTTCAAACTTGTTAGAAGCTATTCATTCTGCAAAGTGTAGTTTTCTTTCCTCCTCTCTCTGTCCCTGCCTAGCTGCTTTCTTGGTGTTCAGCCTTTGCTGTTAGTCTCCCTACACTCATCATCTCGTGGTTATGTCTTTGCCTGCCTGCAAACTAGGTACTGCTTCTGTCAGCAGTGATGTAGGCAAGGGACCAGGAACGTCTCCATTATAAAGCTTCATTTGGAAGAAAGGTATTTGTTTTTCTAATATACCTTGACTAGACAATATTTGCTCCAGGCTACAGCCTCGTGTATAAGATCTCTGCCTGGGAGCACTGGAGAGGCAAAGAAAGAACTGTGTTTGATAAAGGAAAAGAGAGGGGGGGAAAGGAAACCGTAGCAAGTGATTGCTCTGGGATGTGACCTAACCCCTTTGGTATTCTGCAAGGGGGAGAGGAGGGGAAATGGAGGATATGCCACAGTTTTAAAATTAGCTACTCCACATGTGCGTCGAGTCTTCCCGTGTGCTCAAAAGGAGACTATCGGCCCCCATCCCAACTCGGTAATTACCCAACAGATGAAGGAACCTTTTCACTCTGCTGATGACATAATCAGACTCTCTGAAAACAGTTCCCCTATGTATTTACTTGACTGATGGACCAGAGCAGTCTCCTTAGGAGTCACTTGAGTCTATAGGAGGCCCAGCGGGCATTTCAGTGTGTAGATTTACCTTCATGATTAAAGCAGACTGTTTGGTTTCCTGTGGAGGTTTTCCTGCT